>NC_133797.1:24319739-24549739 GCF_043250625.1 Sebastes fasciatus | reverse complement strand
ATAATATAATGACTATTCGAAAATTGGAAGATCATGACCCATCCCTCCTAAAGGGGCACTCCTTCTATTTAATATTGCTCTTTTATTAAGTTGGAGGACTCACAAGATTTAAAAAAGATTTCTTGACTTTTAGTCCGCGGTATGGGTCAAGCCCCAAAACCACCCCGTCCTACATTTCCCATAATGTCCATCACATCCCAGCCCTACAAACACTAACGTCTGTCACTGAGTGAGTGATGAAGTTACACGATTGGTCGGCTGAGTGTTGGAGATTCCTCACTGGCTGTTGCTCTTTCAAAATAAAAAGTCGGGATCAGTCCTTTATGCAAATGAGCCGTCCAGCGCGAGGCGTCCGGCTCACGAAACTTGGACCAAGCTGTCAAACTAGGCGATCTAGTTCTAAAATGAAGCAAGATTCAGCAGTGGCGTAGCCTATTTCTCTCTTAAAATGTTTTCAGAAGTAGATTTTGGTGGATTGTTTAGACGGAATAACAGAAAGTTTACGAGCAGGCCACCATGTTGTTTCCTGTTTCAAACGGCAAGCAGAAAACCAGCGACCAATCAGGTGCATTCCACGATGGGGTACGTCACCGCTTGAACGGCCAGTTGAGTGGAGCAGCGCGTCCCCTAGTCAAAGAGTACAGAAGCAAAGAGACGGAACTCCGGTGCTTTTTTTGACAACAGCCGCTGCCCCCATTTCGGACTGGTAACGCTCATTAAATCCTCCCCGGACCTGGTGGACATGTACCGCTGGATTTAACATTATAGACATGGCCACTGACTATTTGTAGAGCAATTTTGCCACAAATTCACAGACTGAGCATACATGGCCCAGACTTATACTTGGTTTGAGTAATATCTTCCCCATGATGATGAGAACACTGAACTTCATGTATAAAAGCAGTGGAGTGCTCCTTTAAAGAGCTACTTTAAAACGACATGCTGAAGAGGATTTTCCACAACCTGGCAACTAACAACAAGGCAACAACTTTTTAATTACTCATAGAGTACAGTCACCAATCCATAAAGCATTAGCAAATTATGTTTTAACATTCATAAAGCCACTAATTACAGCTCATAAACCCTTTATAAAGGATTCCTAAATAGAAAGAAAACATTATTGGATTCACATCTGGATCTGAGAATCTTCTATAGTCTACATGTCTAAACTGGTCCGGCATTTTTCAACACAGTCAAGGTTACAACAGCGTCAACAGGTGCAGCAGGTTTTACAAACTTCTGCTGTGAATTTAATCCTTTAATCTGAATGTGGAACCAGCAGGCTTCACCTCAACAGAACCACAGTTATTTATTAGTAGTTATTTATTACTTAATCCAAAAAGGACTTACCGTGTCACCAACAGTCTCAACAGTATACCACCGAGAGATAATGTGCAGAAAATTGCGGAAATTATTTTAAGTTTCGGTTTCAACCGACCAAACAGGAAGTTGGCATCATGTTCAAAGTGCAGCAGCAGAGACATGGTGTGGTGCAATACAGTGACACATTAGTTTGGTTCTCTTGAAAGTCACAGATGAATGGCCACAAAATATCACTCCAGATTTAAAAAAACAAAACAATAATTAGATAAATGTTTTAACTGTCTTCTCAGAAGTGTAGATTCTCTGTCCCAGTTATCAAATAAGACATGTTGACATGTTGTCTTCTTTTATTGCACAATTTATATTTGAATACTTGAGAAGACAAACAATATCGGAGAAAAGACAACTTTAGAGCAGTAAGAAAATATCTAGCCCCATATCTCATAATCTCATCATTTCCCCCCTGTACTTAAGTCATTAAATTTCCAAATAAATAACACATAACAAATGATAAGCTACGATTCAAATATTAAATACATCTTAAACAAAAAAGGGAAAGAAACAAAATTGCAGAAAGAAACAAAAACAAAATACACACACAAAAAGTGACGAACACGGCTGGGACACATTTTGTCTGCAGCCGAATAGTATAAAAAAAAATGACGGTGCTCATAGAATACGACTGCACTTATAATACTTTTTTTTTTTTAAGCAACTTTATTAATAACGCATAAGAAATGAGTGCAGTCAAAGAACGTATATAGATAAGAAGTGAAAGTCAATTGTTCGTTCCATTGCAACATCAGCACCCAGCAGCAGAGCTACGCTTCCGCTATTTTGGACTGGAAGCGACTACCGGACGCCAGTAAAACGTCCGCCTATAAAGTGCCGTACAAAAGTAAAACAAAATTATTTCTATTCTATTGTCATAATTTTGATGTCTCTACTGAAATGTCATGTGTTGAACAATAACAATATTATAAATATTGGATGGTCCAGTGTATCCTATGCTAAAGGAGATGAGAAAGGAAACACTGAAGCACCTTTCCTCAGCATTTAAAGAATTCGACCAGCTCTCATCATGGCTGCCACTTAGACACATCCGGGTCATTTCACTCAGTTAGGAACCTTCCTAAACAGAAACGACTATTCGACCGCAGCCTTGTTGTTACCATGGTTTGTGACCCATGAAGTCATTGAAAACGTCTTTCCATAAGTAGCGTTTGAAAATGTATGTTTTTTGTGAGTTTCCATGTTCGGGCGTGTTCGTAACTTTATAGAGATGACGGCTGCTTTAGCGGTACCTTTCAGTTGAATACATTTTTACCATGATTCATATGACATCTCACTTAATTTCTACCTAAATAACATTAAATGCATGACAAGAAAATGACGACTAACAATAACTGCCAACACCACCAACATTTCCACTGATAATCATTATACCATTACTGCCAGAATCACAGTCAACATTACCACCAACATTACCCCTGATAATCACACCCTCATCACTGGCAATTAGGGCCCAAGAAGCGATGGCACCAGCTGCATCGTCAGCAAAGATTTCCTGACCAGTTGGAAGACCCAAAACAGACGAGGAGGTTACAAGTGGACGAGAGACTTTTTCCAGAGCTGCTGCTGCTTCTGGGAAATAAAGATCAGGCAATCAGTAAGAGACACAATTAAGCAAATCTTAGACAGCGTCTACGAACTCGTTGTTCTACTGCACCTGTGTGTTTTTTCTCTAACTCCTCGGCAGCGTTGTTGTGTTTCATGATCCTCAGGATCTCAACAGTCGCGTTCACAGCCAGTTCTTCACCGTAGCGGTCAAACAACTTACTGACAGTGTCGTGCCGGTGTGGGCTCTCCAGATGGCTCTTGGGAATCTCCGTACTTAGATAAAACTTAAATCTATTGAAATCATCGCCACTGAGGTCCTCCAGAGTCTCCAAGAGCAGGTGGTGCACCAGCATGTCTAATCACTGAACAGGTAGGAGAGGGGACAATAGTTAGGAAAGAGCATTTTATTGGATGAGATTAATAAGGTTCAGGTGGTTATTGAGCTTCAGGGTCGCTGTCTTGGAAAACCACGTCTCTTAAGATGTCAGATTTTCATAAGTTAATAAAAACAGCTTCGTTTTCAGCTGATGGGCTGCTTTTTTTAAATGATTTATTTAGCATTAGAAGAAGGAGAATATTGTCATCCATAAAAGTATAGAGGATCAAAGGTATCATGTAGGGCTGTCAAAGGTAACGCGATAACAACGCGTTAACGCAAATTCATTTTAACGCCATTAATTTCTTTAACGCATTAACGCAATTGATATTTCGGAGGTTCTAGCGGGCTCAGTTTTAAAGCTGGAGTGAAGATACTGGCATCTCGTACTGGTACCAACCATGTCATACTAACTTGTCACAAAGGAGGCTAAATAACGCTCCAAACTTACGTGAAATTTTGGCGTGAAAAACTGGCATGGCCATTTTCAAAGGGGTCCCTTGACCTCTGACCTCAAGGTATGTGAATGAAAATGTGTTCTATGGGTACCCACGAGTCTCCCCTTTACAGACATGCCCACTTTATGATAATCACATGCAGTTTGGGGCAAGTCAGAGTCAAGTCAGCACACTGACACACTGACAGCTGTTGTTGCCTGTTGGGCTGCAGTTTGCCATGTTATGATTTGAGCATATTTTTATGCTAAATGCAGTACCTGTGTTGTTAATTGATTTCTAATAATAAATATATAGACACTTGCATAAAGCAGACATATTTGTCCACTCACATGTTGATAAGAGTATTAAATACTTGACAAATATCCCTTAAAGGTACATTTTAAACAGATACAAAATTTGTGATTAATTTGCGATTAATTGCGATTCAATATTTTAAGTGATTGACAGCCCTAAACCAAATACTTGACAACTATTCATGTGACACATGTGGTCCTCCATATTAAAAAGAATACTTTAGTTTTTCTAAAAGAAAAAAAAAAATGACCAAATTTGGGGAAACTTGGTTTTCACTGGACAATGATGAAATATTTTACATGTGTTATGAATTCATCCCAAAAAGGTTCTTTCAAAAATAAAAACAAAAGATTCAAACATTCAGATAAATGGAGGCATAGATAGACCCAGTATCCTACAGGAGCACAACTCTCTCACCAATCTATCTGCAGTTACCACAGTTACCATTAAAATCACTGATGACAGAAATATACTGTAAATCAAAGAGCACCTACCTGAAGAATGTCTCACCAAAACCCCAACAATCAGAGAGCAGACTGAAAACTGGTGCACACCTGAAGCCTTGTCGATACTCTCAGCTCCAGACTTCCTGATCGGGAAATTTCTGACATCACAGCAATACCAGTCAACATGGGCGTGAACTTACAGTTCAAGGTTGAAAATTAACAGACAGAGCGAAGACCAGAGAGAGAGAATTTATTGCCCTTTTATTGCACGGCTGTGTTGAATACTCAACTCTGATTGGTCAATCACGGCATTCTGCAGTCTGTTATTTCTTTATAACAGACCGTTGATATGGGCGCAGCTCTGATGTCAGACTCTGGTCTGACATCAGACCGGAGAGACCCCTCCGCTCCACATCAGGGTGCAGCATCGCCTTGTCGGGCTTTCTTTCACAACAATGACCGGCTCGCTGTACATTATCCCTTACTTATAAAACCACAGTCATGAGGGGGTAATAAGAGGAAAGCTTTCTGGGGCCCAGCCGCTAGGGGGGACCCACGGAGGCCAGCAATAACCATGTTCATCCTAAATATAAGCAATTATAATCAAATTTTATTTTGAAACAACATATACACCATTACTTATTAAAACAACTAAAATAAACATTGTAATTATTGTTGGTTTGGTAAAATGTAGCCTTTCAACCATTGCCGAAAGAAAGACATGGCTGGCCACATGACCAGAGAAATGTTCTGATTTAAACTAACTATTAGTTGTACTGGGTTTTCTATTATAACACATCATCTTTGAGTCTGCCGTTTTGTATTCTCAAAACCTCTACTGCACACCCCCCCCACCCACACACACACACACAATGCATACTCATTCGTGCCCTCTGTGCTGCAGCACTCCACTGCATTATTCTTGACCCTCCCTTCCTTCCTCTCTTGATTTACTAACAGAGAACGCCCATGGTGGGTTTCAGAGGCCACAGCAAAGGAATCGCCTGATCATCAGCTTCAGACGCAGAAAACACATGCAAAAAAAAGAAAAGGCACATGCATACACACCCACACTCCCATAAAAACCTGAAGTTCCCCGTGTTTTCTCACAAGTCTCAGGCCGTGTCACTGCCAGCATCACACAGCCAGTAGCCTGACCGGTGTTCGAGAGAGACGTCACATCAGCAGCTAGTATTGTGAACCAGATGAAGGATGTGTGCGTCTGGACGGCCAATCACGCTTCTGCTGTTTAGCCTGCTGGGCTCAGGTGAGTGAAATGACAACCAGGTGAATGCTATGGTAGACAGGTACAATGAGACGAAAGGCTCAATGTGGAAAGGTAGAGCTGAGGACAGCGACTGGTAGTTTGAAACAGTAACGTTTCTTTTGGCTTGTGATCCCTCACAGTACATTCTGCTGTGAGGGATGAACTACTTGCGACCCCTTGTCACAGTTTGTGAATGTCAGTGAAGTTTGAGCAGCTCAACCAAAGTTTGTGTTACTTTCAAACATTTTTAGAGGACTAAGGAGGTGAGTAGGCTTATATGTTTTTTCTTCTTTTTCACTATCTGAAATCATCTGATCTCATATTTATTGTAGGAACGCTGTGGGGGGGTCGTTGGGAACCACAGGTAGAAAGGATCACGAAGGGAAATACATCACTATGAGGGCATTTAATCTGCAGTACATGTACAGTACATGACAATACTAGCAGTTGTGAAAGTAACTATATACATTTACTGTACTTAAGTATGATTTTGATGTATTTGTAAGTGTATTTCCATTTTGTGACACTTAATACTTCAAATTGGCTAGTTTTTAGAGGGAAATATTGTACTGTATTGCACTGTATATTGCTTTGGTTTCTAGTTCCTTTACTGATTCAACGGAATTCAAATAAAATATATCATCTCATAAAATGAATGCATTGTTAATAGATTGAATTTCCCAGCACCTCATGAAGTAGATTCAAAGTGGTGTTATAATAATCCAAAATTCGAATAAATTGCTGAAAGCATCAATTCTGCACAATGAGTACTTTCATTTTTAATACTTTAAGTATATTTTGCAACTACATGCTGTTCTCATACACCGGTTGTAGCTATTCTTGCTGTTCATACCCTGTGTGAAACCATAAATGAATGTTGATTTATTTGTCATGTAACTTACGTACTTAAGTAATGCGACCTCTGTGGTTTTGACCCAAACCACAATCTTTTCCTCAACCTAACCAAGAAGTTTTGTTGCCTAAACCTAAGCAGTTTCCTGTGAAGACACAAGTTTATTTTGAAAAGACTGAATGCATCTAATGAGTGGAAATTGACGTGTTGCTGGACATATGTAGGTGAAAAGAAATGGTCAAAAAATGAGGAATAACTTTTTGTAAGATCTCATACGAACCTCTGCATGATGACATGTTGCTTACTAATACTTCAACCCATTGTCACTCCCAACTTGTCATGTACCGCTGCTTGGTAAGCACCCCTCGGCATCGGAGACACCCTTTAGCGACTGTATATGACGAACCAGGCTGTCAAATAACTCCAATGTAAACCCACCCACAGCGTTATTCGACAGTAGTAGCAAATTACGTAGTATTAATAGCATGAGAGCCTGCTAAGCGCGGAGGGTGGATGGGTCGAACAAACACAAGACTTTCAACCAGGAGACCAGTGTTCGTGGCCCGTCAAACAAAAAAAACATTGACTTATTTTGTCACGTCGGTCACTAATATCAGTCAGTCATTACGACGGGTAGCACTTTTTTTTCCCTTTTCTTTTTTTAATGTTTTTTGTTTATATATGTTGTGCTGCTGTCTGTATGTCCCTTTACACGTATGTGTATGTATTCCTTTAACCTTAAATACAAAAAAAAAACTACAACTTCTTTGGGTTTAGGCAACAAAAAAAAACACTTTTTATTTAATTTAATTTATTTTTAAATTTTTTAAAAACATTGTGTTTTGGGGTAAAATAACTACGAACACAAACAACTACATTGTTGGTTTCACATGAGATACGAACTCCAATCTCCTGGGTGAAAACCCTTTCACAGTGTCTATACTACAGCACCTGACTTCCGCTTTTGCTCTTGTCATAACTACTACAATCGCTAGAGGTCGCTGTTGTGTTCTTTTATACCTTCTTTCGGTGATCTACCATGTGAATAGATGATAATACCTACTAGTGGGTGTAGTAGGTAACAATGCAGTAACAATGCAGGAATGCAGATTTTCACACTGTAATATTGTTCCTTTAAAGGCTCTGAGTATGTCTTCCATCACTGAATACAAGTGAATCAGGATAAAAATCATTTCATTTTGATTCCTGACTTTATTCAGCTCCATAGACTGCAAGTATGGACATAATCTGGCAGTTGTCTTATTTCACTCAGTTGTCAGAATGGCATGTGGGAAACATAACTATACATTTTGACAGCCGGTATGCCGACACCCACACACACCCACACCAGAGAGCTACTGTGGGTGAGATCATCTGATAGGCAGAACAACCTCAGGATTCAGTGGAACAATGGTCATAGAAAAGAAGAGCGAGTTCTTTGACTTGGGCAGGGTGTCCTTCCTTCCTCAGAGGAACACACTGGGTGTATTCAGCGCGCTACCAAACAATGGTTCACAATAGATCAGCTAAAAAGAGTATTATTTCACGAGATGGCAAAATTCAATTGACCCTCGCCTGTATTATATAAAGACAGGGGAAATGACTCATAAGTTCATACAGCCAACATAAACAAATGAAGAGATTCAGCATTTCTTTTCTGTAATAAGATTTAACACCACAGATATTTTAACTACATATACCTTTGTGGAGTCAGGTTATTATACTTTGGAAGATTAAAGAGAATTATTATTAAATGTTATGCATTCTTTGAGAAAAATAACTTTTACCTGTTAGTGTCTGTTGACAATGATTCAGAGGGAGCCTTTAAGATATATTTATTTATATGTTTACATATTCAGTTGAGTTATTGTGTCTTTCTTCCTCTCTCACTCCCTGACCACGCCTGTGACCTCAGCTACCTCATCCCCTGTTTCCATATACACGCCTGCTCCACCTCTTCCATTGCAAATTTTACCTCCCTCTCCTTCTCCAACCATCCTCCCATCTCCACCCTCTCCTTCTCTCAGTGTTTCAGAGGCAACAGGAGATGTCGGCTGCCAGCTGACAATGTCACCCTCCACCCTGGTAGTCAGGTATGTCAGGAGGAGCTGGGGATTATTTCAGTAATTAAAAGGCTTGCTGCTCAACCAAAGTCCAAATAACATTTTCTCTCATGTGTCTTCCTTTCCTTCATTTCAAAAGAATCTCAGGAGTGGAGGAGATTTACAGTCCTGTAGTGTTTTGAGCATGTTAATGCCCCAGACACACCAAGCCGACATCAAATAACTAGCAGCCCCGAAGGCGTATGATACGTACATCAAACAAAGAAGCTGACCATTTGTGACCATTTTCACACCACTCTCGTTCACCACTTAGCTTCATTCCAAATGGCCATGTCATTGTGAAAATATCTGTTTGTTGGAATGATCAGGTGAGATGAAGAGTTTAAGCTGAACAGCCAATCAGAGTGATTTCACTCACCGAATGGCGGTGCCGCTAATAGAACATACTGAATCGGCCGAAAAACCTCCGACACTAGCGCCGACGGTGCGGGACACACCGAAAAAACAAGGGCCCAAACTATCCACCGCCGACCGTCGGCTTGGTGTGTCAGGGCTATTACCCTTAGAGCATTGGACTGCCTACATTGATAAGCTTAGCTTAGCTTAGCTTTCTTTCTTTGCTTTACCACGGACCTGTTTGGGAAGCGTACTTTTTCCCTGTTTCTGTGTAAATTAGTGACAACTAATTGTGTGTAAACTCTCCTCTCACAGGTTTGGAGATCCAGTCACAGCTAACTGCTCTGTATCAAGGATGGGTTTTTCTGCTCTTGGTTGGGAAGTCTCACTGGTAAGGGCATTAATGCTCTCTAATATATAAAAACCCTGTTGGTTTGAAGGGGACATATCATGCTCATTTTCAGGTTCATACTTGTATTTTGGGTTTCTACTAGAGCATGTTTATATGCTTTAATGTTCAAAAAACTAATTTTTCTCATACTGTCTGTCTGAATATAACTGTATTCACCATCTGTCTGAAAGGCTCTGTTTTAGCACCTGTCTCTTTAAGCCCCCATCCTGAAAAAGTCCAAACTGCTCTGAGTGGCTTGCGAGAAAAATATGGTGCACCTTTTTAAAGGTAGTTTTCAAGCTGTGGGTGATATATTCTAATGAGCCTGCATGTAACATAGGAAGGGGAGCCAAATCTGAATGGTTTGTGTACCTGAAGGCCAGCTGGAGAGTGCAAAACCGTGGTACCACCAGCGCCGTCTGACTTCAGTTGCTCCTAAAGTAGTGTTATTATGGTAAGGATGACCTCTGAGCAAGGCGAACATCGTAACCACGGTTTTGCACTCGGCGGCTCACGTTACCGCAGTCTTGGAAAGGGAGGAGTGAGCAGAGGGATACTCGGTTGGTTGCAATGTGCAACTACACCACTAGATGCCGTCAAACCCTACACACTGTACCTTTAATGCCTTAGCAAACCGCATGAGCAGCACGTGGCGGCTGCACAACCTGTTGTTTTCTATTTCGGTATCCATGTAAACAGGTTAGAGCAGCCACACAGCCGGCATGAGACGTGCAGCTCGGCTGCGTGGCAGCTGTGTCTCTTCTAGAGATTTGAGATCTCGCCTATTTTTACCGTGAGGACAGTGTTGTAGAACATGCAGTGACTTGCACGGATAGTACAAGGTTTTAATTGTGGATTATTACTATTTTTTTTACAAATTACCATGTTTCTTAACCTTTTCCTGTCCAAAATAAATATAAATGACATTTATAATGAAATTAAATGGCCATTATGAAAGGCAAACTCTATGTAGAAAGAAAGGGCTGGCAGCAGCAGAAACGCAGCTGGTAGGAACAACCAACGCGTGAATCACGCAGTAGTTCAGCGAGGCAGCTGTCAGGCGCTGCTCACGCGCCCTGTGTGTCCAGACCGTTAGGGAGTACGAAGGTGGTGCGCTCTCCGGGGCCACTCCCAGAGACTCCAAGAAGGCCGGATAATCTGAACAGCCAACGCTCTGAACAGCCACTCGGCACATAGTCACAGACATGATCATCATCAATGCCAACAAATAACCAACATTATAAGCTTCACAAAGATGGGATTTATTTCATGTGCAGGTTTATCTAATAAACTAGTGCCACCCACATAGCAATATTCTATAGTAGATACCATTTAAACAGAATCCTAATAGCTTTGTGATTTGTGACCTTTTGCAACTCCAGGCAGCTCCTGCACTCACGATGGATCGTTTTCTGATCTGGAGTGTGGACGAGATGACTGATTGGAGCATCAAGCCTACGTGCTATGCTCTGTCTGAACAGGGAGGCCAGTGCTACATTGATCTCCCTCTAATAGTCTACAGTGAGTTAATACGTTTGTCTTTCTGACATGTTAGAGAATGAATCCTTTTCTGTGTGGTTTATATGTTGATCTGTCTCCACAGAGCCTCCTGATAATGTGTCCATCAGCTTTGTTAATCTCACCGGGCAGATGTCTGAGGGTCACCAGTACACTCTGCAGTGTACAGTACAGGATGTGGCTCCTGTTGAAAACCTCATTGTGACCTTCTACAGAGGACAGACAGCACTGGGTCAAGGACAGTCCAAGAATAACACAGAGAAGACACCAGTGAATGAGACCTTCACTCTGAACATCACCCCGAGTAAAGAAGATGATGGAGCCCAGTACTGGTGTGATGCAAAGCTAGAACTGGGACCTGAAGGACCACAGCTCCCTCCAGTGGTGATGTCAAAAAAACTCACTGCCACGATCCTCTGTGAGTGTGTTTAATTTTTACCTCTATGTAATGGGGCATTCACACCAAATGCAAAGCAAACTTTTAGTGTGGTGCGATTACATACAAAGTCAATGCAAAGAGGCGAATATGCGAAATTTGCATCATTCGCAGGAGTTAAAAGCAAGAAATTCACATGATACCGATACCGGTATTGGAAAGGTTGCCGATACTGCCCAAAATTTGGGATCGGGTATCGGCGAGTACACCAGTCTATGCACTGATGCGATACCATAGTTTATTAACCCTTTTCTCTCAGTTGGTCCACAGCTCGTGTGTCCTACAAAGCTGCAGGTGAGAGAGGGAGAGAGCCTGAGCTGTGAGGTGAGAGGAAACCCTCAACCGTCAGTCACCTGGTTCAGGGATGGACAGGTGGTTGCTCTGCCCACTCACTCAAGCAGAAAGCATGCCGGGAAATACACAGTCTCTGCAATAGGACTTCTTGGACAGAAAAACTTTACAGTGGAGGTGGAGGTCCTCACTGGCAGTGGTAGGTTTGTGTTATCTGCAGTGTTATAAAATGAATGTTGTTGCATTTCAGGCTGTTCTCATACACCGTTCGTAGCTATACCTACGAAAAGTAATGCAATGTAATTCGTATATATCCCAAAAAAATCTAATCAGATGCAATCCATGTAATCGTGAGTTTTTATATGACCCATGTTAATTTGTCTCTTCCCTTTTCTAGGAACTACAAACAGCTGTAATAGACATTTCCTGTTGGCAGTCTTGCTCATTCAGATGATGAACTGGCTGTAAAAGAACTCTATACGTGACCTGGGATTCCTCTTTCCATGCTGTCTGGATGCACGGCTCCTGCTGCATCGTTTTGTGTCTCTCCATTTGTTCAAATGGATCAGTTTTGTATTTGTGTGTTATTGTGCATCTTTATTTTCAAAATCTCAGGTCTCATTAGAAACAGATAGAGTTCTCATTTTGAGCGCTTCTGCCCAGGTACATTTTCTAACACTAGGTCTCTTTGTAATCTGAAAGCTGCTCTAGAAAGAAAGTCACAAAGTCTTGTACAATTTAATAATCAAAAACCATACTGTTATAGGTCTGTGATGGTGGTATGCTTTCTCCCTTGCCTGTTTTTTTGAGAGGATGTTTATGAACTGTTTGAACCCTTTGCCAAACAATGTTACGGTGTCTGTCCTGTGTATTGTAGTAGAAAGAGCTACCACAGTGGGGTGTCTACACTTTTAACACTGCAAAGCACCAGGGGTTGTATTCATAAAGCTTCCTAGTACAAAAAGTTTCTCCTAGTGGTTCAATTCTAAGAACATTTTTAGAATTATGTTTTCTAAGAATTTCCCCTTACAGTTAAAACTATATCCTGGTAAAGAAATGTTATTTACAAAGCATTTTAGCCCTTAAGAGAGCTCCAAAGGTGAAACACTGTTAGGAGTAGGGAGTAGGACTTTTAAAGGTAGGGTCGAGTACACTTAAAAAATGATCCAACCGAAACACCGAGCCCAGTGTTGCCATCTCTTTTCCATCTATAGTAGCTAGCAGCACTAGCTCCAAAAGTCCCTAAATCTAGAGAGATTCGGCAACACTGTCCCTTCAGGCCTCCCTCTAAAGCCATTCCCCCAAAATTATCATTATGAACGTAAACAACAAACATGACTATTGTTAGTAGTCACAGCTGAGACAGGCACATGAAATGATTGGACAGCTTTACTACAGTCCTGCAACAGCCACAGATACTTTTAGACATTTCTTTTCTTTTGTTTCAGTCAGAGCATTTGATTTATTAATTGCTGTCGGGATGTAATGAGAATCTCAACAAATATATAACAAGACTCGCTCAAAACCGAGTACATGTCTGGACAGTCTGTGAATTTGTGGCTAAATTGTTCTACAAATAGTCAGTGGTCATGTCTATAATGTTAAATCCCGCGGTACGTGTCCACCAGGTCTGGCGAGGACACGCTGCTCCACTGAACTGGCCGTTCAAGCGGAGACGTACCCTTTCGTGGAATTCAACCGATTCGTCCCTGGTTTTCTGCTCGCCATTTCAAACAAGAAACATAAACGTTGTGTTATTCCGTCTAATCGATCCACCAAAATCTACTTCTGAAAACATTTTAGGCAAGAAATAGGCTATGCCACTGCTGAATATCATTTCATTTTAGAACTACATCGCCTAGTTTCACAGCTTGGTCCAAGTTTCATGGACCGGATGTGTAGCATTGGACAGGCTTATTTGCATAATAGACTGTTCCCGCCTTTTCATTTTGAAAGAGCAATGGCCAATGAGGAAACTCCAACACTCGGCCGTCCAATCGTGTAACTTTATCATGCAGTCACTCAATGACAGACTTTTGCGTTTGTAGGGCTGGCCCTCTGCGGTCCAACCAAAAACATGTACAGTATTTGAACATCTTTACCAAACCTACCTTTAAGAGGCTTAAGAGTTTCTTAAGAGGAGAAAATGGTGGAAAGATAAATGCTGAGTGACAGTGAGCTAAAATTAACGAGCATGGTAATAAATATAAGCAAATAGATATAACAACTATCAACATGTGAATAGGCTGCTCCACAAGTAGGCAGGCCTGTTTTCAACATACTTTTAAAGTATGGCTTACAGTTTATTCAGCAGAGATGTTCTTTACATAAAATATTAATAATTACACCATGTCTAAATACTTATTTCTATGATTATGCCTATCGATTTCACTGTCCATTCTAAGCCCATTATCACTAAGAGTGCGATTTTATTTATTTTTTGATCAACCAATCACACCTTTTTAAAAGAATACAGATTCAACCACACCTCCTCAATATGGTTAACACTTCTGTCCCCTTCTTGCTCAGAGTTGCTCTGATCATTTTCCGAAATCCCTCCTAAGATGGGACTCCTTGCTAGACATTTTTAGGCTGAATTAGGAGCTCTCAGAGAATATTCTCTGAATATTTGTGAATACAGCCCTAGGTTGTCTTTTCTTTCAACAAGGTTACGTTCTTCCTGCTGTGCATTAAAATGCTAATACCATCTTGTGTCCAACTGCAGCCCTTTCTTGCTTTAAACTTGAATCGCCTTGTTCATTCTATATTAACAAAACATGGTCAAAATTAACTGCAGATCAATCACTGATACGATGTCAAACATGAGTGGCAAACAGTTTGATTATAAAAAGTGTTGAAACTGGTAACATGTCTTAAAAGTGTGTAACTGAAACTTACTTTCTGCTGGCCGGAGTTCACACCAAAACCAAAACATTGATTTAGCAAGTAGCGCTTCAGTAATACAGACTAAAAAGTGGACAATACTCCGTAACTACAGAGAGGAAAGTCCCGCCCCTTCTGGTGCACCACCATGGGACCTTATTTCAGAAAATATATGAACAGTAGTCAACAGTGAGACAATTATTTTTTTTATCCTGTTTGAATTGCGCCATGAATCACACATATGATGTTTGTCAATTTAAAAGATGATTTTGCAGGTCAAGAAATTCTCAGTTTGTCGTAAAACCGTTTAAGTATCAGACTGTGAAAATATGTAATTAGAAAAACTACATACCCCAAATTCATGCAAGTTACATCTCCCTCTCTGAAGCTACGATGCCTGTGTGTTTCGTACTGGGATGTACTCACACCAGCAACAGGTCTGATAAAAAGACCAAGAGTCGCTGGATAAAACACATCAGGTAAGAATTAATTTGTGCGTGGAACATAGCTAAGCTAGCTAGCTAGTGTTGGTGACGTATATAGTGCGAGATGAGATGTAGTTCACTGAGCAGTTTCACACAAAATCATACGACAATCTGAAACTTTCTTGACTTGCAAAATTAGGTTTTAAATTGACAAACATGTTTGATTCATGTCACAATTCGAACGGGATCAAAAAAACGTTGTCTCTCACCATTGACTACCGTACATATTTTTTCCAAAATAAGGTCCCATGGGGTCCACCGGAAGGGGAGGGACTTCGCCTCTCTATAGTAGTCAGGCCACTTTAACTGTTCACACACACACATTTTTTTTCTAAAAACTAGTCTATTGGGTGCACTGCATCAATACTAAAACATAAGGCTCAGAATTGCTTCAGTCGCTCTACCTCACAAGACATTAAGCTAAAAACAAATAGCTACACAACATGTAAGCTCTATTATTATTTATTAATTCAAAGTAAATCAGTCACAAATACAAGTCAGTCAACGGGTCATCGTCACAGGGGATTTTTGATGTTTCTCATAAGGTTTGATCAGAAACAGATAAGTGGTGGGATGTCAGTTTACGTCTCATTGGTAAAAGTGCCACTTCTCCTTTCAGGGGTCAAAAACCACAAGTATTAATCCCTTAAATTACTTCCCATCTCGGATGACATACTCTTCTAAATACTAGTGAAGATGACAGAAAGCACATCTTCAGCCGAGTACCACAATTTATCCGATTAATATTAGCTCATTTCCACTGCTGACGTTGGTATCGTAACTGTTTGTGTTTGTTAGAATCCCATCATGTGTCCAGTGCAGCTCCAAGGAAACTGCTCCCATCTAGAAAGAAAAGACAAATGCATAAAAGTCATATCATTTTCTATTTTCCAAGTCTACAAAACAAAATCTTTGGGTTGTACTTCGGCAAAAAATAGTACCCTTCACTTGCTTTGCTTGTTGCATTGTTTTCATCTTAAAAAAAAATGTCTATTGATGGTAATTTAGCTGTTCGTCAGCTTCATGTTTTTATTACCAAAATGTATATAAAAAATATGAATTAAAGATTTACTGACTAGCTTTTTCTTGAGCTTTCAATCAAATCTAATGTAGGCTGGGAAATGTAGATTGCTTTGATTTTAAAGGTATAATTTGGATGTTTTGAAGTGGGGTTGTATGAGGTACTTATCCATAGTGTATTACCTACAGTAGATGATTGTCAGCACGCCACCAATTTGGAGAAACAGACAGGGGTACCAGCACGGGAGCAAAGCAATGAACTGCTGTCGACAGGGACAGCAGCAAAACGTATTTTAGACACCTAAAAGAAACCTAAAAAAAAAAAAAAAAAAAAACAGTTTTAGAATGTTTTTGCCAGTTTACCTTGTCGTGAGACAGCTATACAATCTATGTTTCCGACTGGGAACTGAAGCCGTCATCTATGCTGTCGCCAGAGCAACCAGACTCCATTGGAAAAAAAAACAGACCAGCAACTCACGTGTTCTGCGAGGTAAAATTACTGTTTTTTGTTTCCAATGGAGTCTGGTGGCTTTGGTGAGATTATAGATGGATACAACAGCTTCAGTTCCCTGTTGGAAAGGGCTGTCTGACGGCAAGGTAAAGTGGTGAAAATATCCAGAATATAGCATACACTGAAACCGATATGGATTTTTTAAGTGAGCCTTTCTTGTAGGTGTCTAAAATATGTTTTGCTGTTGCCCCCGTCCACAGTAGTACATTGCTTTGCTCCCATGCTGGTACTCCTGTCTGTTTTTCCAAACTGGGGGCGTGCCAACCGTCATCTGCTGTACGTAATACACTGATTATGGATAAGTACCTCATACAACCCCACTTCAAAACACCCAAACTATCCCTTTAATTGATTCGTTTTTTAAAATCAGTCTCTTGTAAGTCACCCAACTTTATAGAAGTGCAATACTAAATAACTGGAGTTCCCTTTTAAGGAAATAACTTTAAGGTCACCCAAAGTTTTAACAACAAAATAGGAATAAAACTTACTGTGTGTAAATGCTGTCATTGTATAGTGATGTCATCATCAGAGATGACCTGCACATGGTCAGCATCCATGTGCCTGGCAAAGTCTCCAACCGGCAGCAGCTGGGGCAAAACAACATGACACACCCCGCTCAGTGGGAACCCGACAGGGCTGGACTGAGGAGGCGGAGGAGGATGAGGAGGACTTTTGGTGTCCACCCCAAAGCTCCAGTGCTGAACTGAACGTTTGTATTTTGCAACGGCTGCTGCAAGGAGCTCCTGGGAAATGGAGAACGGTTGCTCCCGAGCCAACGCTTGATCGGCAAGGAGATCCAGGAGTGACTGAGATGGAGCAGATGTGGCGTTGACCTTCACAGGTGTAGAGGAACCAGCATCCACTGCCACTGTTTTACCCTCCGCTTTTTTCAAGGCAGTAGCTTCCTTCTTCTCAGTACCAAGCGACATAGAGTTGCAGATATTTGAACACACGATAATGACGTCGTCTTTTTCTTCTTTGGGGAGTCCTTTCGGTAATGGAGGGCCCTGGAGAACGCTGCAGCCATCTGACGTAGCAGGAGGACCACTGATGGACGGCTGCTTCTTCTCAGGCCGGGTCCTCTTTACTCTGAGAACACATCAAGTAAATTTGTGTTTGACTTCCTTTTACAAAAAAAAATAAGAAAAGAGCAGCAGCTTTTAACTGCATCTAGAAATTCATACAAATAAAAAGAGATAAAGTTACAGGTATATTGTACTCACGGTAATGTCGTAAAAAGGTTCAACATTTTCCTGCTCTCCCGTATCAGCACCCTGAACAAACAAATGTCGAGTAAGGGCATGTCTGAATGTACAATCAGGTAAAGAAGAACTTCTAAAAGTATAAAACTGAAGGTGTGAACTTGCACCAGTGTCACATACCTAGATTGCATCCACCCCTTTGGCCAAAGCGGTTGGATCTCATTGTCTAACAAGGTCTTCAGGTGGTTCTCCATCTCCCGACTCCCTTTACTTTCCTTTTTATACCTCTCCATTTTCAGCTTTAACACCTGACACAAGCTCTCCCTGTGTGAGAGAAAATATGATTATGTTGACACAAAGTAAACATGGTATAATGTGCACTAAAGCAGGTTACTTAATTAAAGGGTGGGTCCATCTGTGTTCCTTTCTGTTTTTTCAGCTGTTGGCAAAAAGCAGTGATGTAGGTTTCCAAAGTAAGCTAATCAATAAGGTTATGAATAATGTAGACGCTAGCACTAGCTGAGTTAATGTTAGCTGTGCTATGTTTGGAAATAACTGAAAGGGTTCGTTTTTTTAAGTGGGGTTGTATGTATTCCCTGTCGGAAAGGGCTGTTTGATGGCGATGTAAAGCGTTGACAATATTCTAAATATAATGTGCACTTAAACTGATATTTCTTTTACGTGGCTAAAATAAATCTTTCTGCTGCTCCCGTCCAGAGCTACTTTACCTCACTAACGTGGCGTCCACACAGCGGTACATTGCTCAGCTTCTGTGTCGGTACTCCTGTCTGCTTCTCCAAACTGGGAGCATGCTGACTGGCATTTAAGTTGCTGTATGTGACATTAATACACTGACTAAGGAGGTATATATACTGTATACGTAGCAGCGTCATCATTTAGAAACCTACGTCAGGTCACATGGGAAAAAGTTTGTAGAGGGGCATGGGAAAATAGCATTTTGACGCTAAAACTTACATACTTCAAATCCGAACATTCACATTTTGGTCGAATACATAAGGAACACCACTGGGAAGCTACAGAATGATATATAATGGACCCTTTAACTAAAATTTCACATAATCTAGTGATCTTCATTGTATCTGACCTGATCTCTTCGTTCCATTTGAACGACTTCTTAGGACCTCCTCCTCTTTTCCCACCTTTCTCCTCCACATTGTCCTCTGGGCCAACATTCACTTTCTGTTTGCCTTCTTTCTCCTCCTCTGCTGCCCTGAAAGATAAAGATACATCTCCAATGTGCCCAAACCCTATTCGAAAAGAGGCACACTGCATCAAATTATGTATAGGCTACAGCAATTTTTGGATGCACGGACATGTTTGTGCATATAAAAGGAAACAAATAAGGCTTTGAAATTTCAAATATCACCGATTCTTCTAATAAGATCTAGAAGATAAAACACACACTTCAGGATTGAAACCTTAAGAGGGTGTCACGGTCTCGATTGAAGGAGGATCAGTAGACAGATTTTACATTAATAGATAAATGCCACCTAGTGCAGTTATTCCATCACATGTTTTTGGCAACCTCAATTCAAGTTAACGTTTCTAACGTCATGTCAATCAGTACGAAATAATTGATTTCTGGCATTTTAATTACATTTTTTTTTTTGGAAGAGAACTCCCTACAATGTTGTGTTTTTGAAGTGGCGATTCAAGTAAAAATGACCACTAGCAATCTAACAGTACGCGTCAAAACAAGTAAATTAAATTATCTTTTTCCATTACGCAAGATACAGTATATGCTGATGAACTTACTTTGAAGCCTTGACTTGCTCGTATACTTGGCAGTTTTCATTGAAACATGCAATCTGCTCGGGCATAGCTCTGCCGATGGCCTCCTTCAGTTTCTGCATGGGATCCTCCTCATCAGTGGGCTCCTCCTCCTGGTCAGTGTCACATTCAAGAAGCGAGTCACATGCAGATATAAAACTTGAACAACTACCTGTAATGGATTCAAGCATTTAAAACACACTCACCATGTATGCGAGGAACAGTTTCTTTACGCGTTTGAGGAGTGTGTCTCTGCTGCAGGGCAGGAAAGACGACAGGTGTGTGTACACCTTGGAGCGCAACTGGACGCCCTGTTCCCGACACTGCACCTCAATACTGGATCAAGACACAGCGAGAGAGCTGAACTACGCACGTAAAAACTGTGATTAATATTACTATGGGCAGCTAAAGCAAGGAACACACGATTCAACGCCTGATTTATAACCTAGATGTGTTTTTGTTTTTTTCACCTTTACTTATTCATGGGAGGTCCACCTTTTTCAGGATCACCCTGATCACATTCACATCTGCCCAGTACAACCACATTTTGATCTGCAGGTAACGGAGCAGCGGTTGGAGTTAAGGGCCTTGTTCAAGGGCACCTCAGTGGTGGTAATGAGGGAGGGGCAAGTGCTTCTTTTCTTCACTTTCCCCGCCCAGATTTATCCTGCCGGTCCGGGGGATTGAACCGGCCACGAGCTCACTTCTCTTCACCTATCCTTCCACACCTTTAGGCCACCACTGCATGTGAGACGGTAGTTCTTGACCTTGAGCAAGACACTGCCCCTAATGAGCATTTCATCATCGTATGAATGCGTGTAGGTATGTAAAAGTAGTATTAAAAAGGGACAGTTCACCCCAAAATCTAAAATCTTAAGTTTAGTTTTTTAGCATGATAAAATTTGCCAAGTAGCAGTAAACACACAGTACAGCTGAGGCTCATGGGAATGTCATTAGTGTTGCAGGTATTTGATCATAAACCATAGTATTGGAAAAATGTTGGCCTGACGATGGCATTAAATCAAAAATGAAATCATCAAAGTTACTACAATTCATCCGGAGGGGACATGAGGCTGTGTACCACATATTTCACTAATATTCCCGTTTACATGCAGCCATGTGAACACAACCTTCCTCTTTCATTCCTTCAACCGCAGTTGAAAAGGTCGGCATTGCGATATTTGTGCATATCCAAAAACCTGTTGACATGAAGTCTTTCATAATGTTTAAAAGTAGTGGCGTTTCTCCTTCCTACCAGAAATATGGGCTTTTATTTTGGGCATGCATCTCTACAAACTGTCGGCTAGTTGGTTTGTGTACAACGCACAGAGGCCGTGCATCACAACCCCCCAAAAAACACAACTGAGACGCATATTCTGAATGCGCTGTATACATGTCCAAAGAATGCTCCTAAAACCTGAATAATATCAGCATATCTCACATGTCTGAATGAGAAAATGCTCCATTCTGAATAAGACCTAATTCAGAATAGCCAAACAGAATATGCTGTTTACATGACTCGTATAAAATTTTGATTATTGTCATATTCAAAATAATAGTGGAATATTAATGTGCACGCATCTTTGATATCTACAACTGGATTCCAGACAAATCCGATCTGATCTTGAAGTCTAAACTGGTTAATGATTCCCAGAATGCTGCTGGTTTAAGACAATAGTTGCCAAAATGCAAACATGTGTTTTTGGATGACTCACTCTAGCAAGATTGAGTTGATTTTTGGAGTGAAAAACTTGAGTTTCGACTCTCCCTCCGAGGTCTTGGCAACCTGAAAAATGAGCACACGTCATCTGTGCATCCATCCTGCAATTTACCATTTACAATTAATGGTATTCACAGGTGTTTAATCTGTCAACAATCTGAAACATCCTCGCTTCAGCATACTCTAATAACAAAATGACCTTACCACCATGAGTTTTCTAATGCTGTCTTCCAGTCGTGGTGGAAGTCCCTCTGGCAGCGGGACACACTGATGAGCTGAGGTGGAGCTGGTTTGTGACGGGAGCTGGATTTGCTCTGACTGAGGCTTCAGCTGCAGATTGGTCTCTGTATTTGGAGGTTGGACTTGAGGAGCAGCATCAGACGCGGTCAGATCATCCGTTTTAGGTCTGAAAAGCTGCGCTTCTGTTGTAGGTTGAGGAGCCATCTTTGGTGACGAAGTCTCTTCAGTGACATCTAATAAAGAGTCTAAATCGATATCAAAATCCACCGCGTTGGCTGCTTGGATCAGAGTGTGGTCATTGGTGGAGCCAATTAAACTGAGGAGAGGGTCGGTCAGTCCTGAGCCGCCACCGCCGCCTGCGTCTGCCGGGCACAGAGGGATTGTGATGGCACCCAGGAGTGCAGCGCTCCTCTGATTTGCTTTCTCTATCTTCTGTTGTTCCTTCTCCTTCTCTCTTTGGAACTTTTTCAACATGCTGGTGACGCTCAATGTGCCAGCAGCCTTTTTCTTCTTCTTCTTCTTCACTGTCATCATCTCGTCATTCGGTCCAGTTTCAGACAAAGTGCTACAAGATAAATATGTTACGCTTATGAGAAAATCATTTTGAGAATTTTATTAAAAGGTCCAGGGTGTAGGATCTGGCGGTATCTAGCGGTGAGGTGAGGAGATTGCAACCAATTGAAACCTCTCCCGTGTGCCGAGCGTGTTGGAGAGCTATAGTGGCCGACGTGAAAACGCGAATGTCCCTCTCTAGAGCCATTTCAGCAGAGCCAGTGCGTATTGTGTGTGTGTACGAGGGAAGTGAGTGGTGAAGCGAGAGAGAAGGAGCGGTGGCGACAGGAGCGAGTAACGTTATCGCCTGCGGCCCAAGCAGGAAAAGTTAACAGAGTTTGGTTCGTCTGTTCTGGGTTACTGTAGAAACATGGCGGACTTCGTGAAGAGGACCTACTCCTACGTAGATAAAAACGGCTCATTCTAAGGTAACGAAAATACGATGATTCTTATCAGGTGATTATACACTAAAGAAAGCATACTTATTAATATTCTATTCTATTTATGCTAATAGATCCCCCTAATTGTTACACACTGGACCTTTAAACAAACTGTTCTAGCATCAGTCAAACTGGCTCTATGCAAGAGGTAACATTTGGTAAGCCTCACCTTGACTTAGGCTCCACATTGGTCATCATCTCTCCACCTTCTCTGCAGCGCTTCTTCTTTGGCTTCTCTGGTACGCCATTAACTTTACGTTTCTAAAAAAATCATGTTTGAAGGTGTTGAAAACTTTGGTACAAAGAACAGTTTTGGCAGTCATTCACTTATGATACATTTCTGTCTTTAAGAGGTCACTGTAAGCTGTAAAGCTGAGACTCTTGTGGATCCAATGAGCCCAATTGTATTAATGTGTGATGATGTTAGCCTCCATAGTAGCCATTTAATTGTAGTGATACCCGTTTTTTTTAAACTTGACCTCACTGTATAAAATGACCTGTGGTGACCTCTAGGATAATCACAGCCTCATGAAACTTTATAACCACAAACTAGAGACCTAGAGCATTCAGAGGATGGATGGCTTTCCTAGGTAGATTGACAATAAGGGGGTTTCTGAGCAGTTTCCAGAATAGAAGTGCTCGCCATCCGATCAACAAATATGCAATTCTTGCAGAAATTTCCAAATATCAAACGTTTTTGAAACCAAATCACAGCATGGGTTTTTCTATGGTGTTCCTCAAGGTCTTGGTGTCTTAATGTGGTCTTTTTGAGGGATTATTGAGCATTGTTATCAAACTTCTATCCTAATGTTCTAAGCCCGTATACACAATTTATTTGAATTAATTAATATTAAGAGCTGCATCTCAAAATAATCTTCAGGTTCCCAGCTTTCAGGTGATGTACACCACTTCTATGTGACATCTACTGTTGACCTGCTATCTCCCCCTAAAGACCCCCTGTACCCCCCTAAAAAAGACTATGTGGGTGTTATGGTTTAAATTGAAATCTGATCCATGAGAATATCAACACATCCATTACAATGCTTTGCATGTTTTTTTTAGATGCACTACTTACTTTTGAAGGCTCAAGTGTTTCCTTTTCTTTTGCGAGGTCCGCCGTCTCTGAAGCCTGGCGGAAGTGCAGCACGCCCGAATTTACATAGAATCCACCAAATTTGGTTGTGATGGAGGCCGGCACAAATTCGTCGTACTACAGAGACCAGCCAGACGCAATATTAGAATTTGATTATAATAGATTGTCAATTAGAAAAATATTAAGATAAGCCAAAGAAAAGTTTGAGGAAGATTGATGGGCCTCTAAATGACAAAATTGGGGACAAGTTTGAAGGGAAAGATAAAACACAGGGAACACATTTCTGAGCAGAGGACAGTCAGACCACTTTTTTTTTTTAGAATAACGCATTTGGATTTTGAGACTTGAGTGAACTGCCTTCACAATGAGTCATTGCTCGAGCAGAGAGGATATCGATCAGGGATTGAAGTAAACTGCTAAAAAGCCCCAAATTCCTAATTCCTACAGGAAAAAACAAAGACCTAGACACAGTATATCAAAACTATGTCTTTGTACAACACAACAGGTCTTCAAAGATGCTGATATAACAAATATATGATGGGTTATTGAAATGTGTGATTTGACACTGACTCACAGCCTCAGAGTTGTCAATGAAAGAATCCTCTTCATCATAACCGAATCCGATATCAATCAAGTCCTGAATGCGGTCCTTCTTCTCCTTCGGTTTGTCACCCTGCAACAAGAGGATACTTAATATTGTTGTGCCATTTGACACCATTTTGATGAAGAGTTCGCACGCACACTGGTCTTCATTTGACTAAAGCGTCCCTTGAGAAATCGGTTATATTGACCAATAATTCAGGTTTGCAAAGAAAAGCCACTCACATATTTTTCTTCCAATTTCTTTGAAATAGCAGCGACCTCATCCTCCTCTCTCATTTCTTCCTCCTCAAATCTGCTTAGTGGGATTTCATCTTTTGTTTGGTTGATCTGAAAATATGTAAAGTCTCATATCAATCACACATTTTACACAAAATAAAAACAGTTCTGTGTCTTATAGTCACACTTTTAGCTCAGTTCAAAATAATCTAGTCGCTTTAGTTTTTCATGTCATGGTTAAATGTAGTGATGTCATATTGTAGCCAGCTTTGTGTGCCTGGTTTTCCAGCAGGGCCTTTGTGTGTTGTGAAGCCATTTAGGGCAAATAAACCTTTGATATGCTGAACTTCCATGTGACATACTGTAGGGATGGGGGAAACCAACACAAACTCAATCACAGAAAAGGCCAAACAATCTTGAGTGAGTTGAAAGAAAGCGTGTAATTTCTAATACAATAAGTATTAATTGCAAAAGGATCCTCCATGTTTTAATGTACTAAAATAAAACTGGTGATGTGGGAAAAAAATATTCACAAAAAAAATTAAATGTGGATACATTTTGAAGTAGTGCAATACTGGAAAAATTTAACTAAAGTCACTGTGTTTATTTTATTTCTATTTTGAAAAAAAACAAACAGTAATCTTAAAAAGGTAAACCCAGTCAGATATTTTTTTTAAATGAATAAAAATAGTATTTGGCAGTATTTAGTATTAAATAGCAGAAAAGCTTTAATGTTTGATATTAATCACTTAGTTCCGATTTTGACTTTTTAATAAGCTGTTTTTCCTACAGATTTCTTATTTAAAGTATTTTCATTATGATTAATCATCATATTGATGTGAAATGCACATAAAGAGAAAAAGCACAGCTGTAACCAGCAAGTGTTTGCTAAATTATATTTAAAAAAAATCGAAAATTGGAAAATGTGGTGATGTGGGAAAAGAAATCTTCACAATTTGTTTTAATGTGCATACATTTTTAAATAGTGCAATACTGGAAAAGTTTAACTAAAGTCACTATATGTTCATTTTATTTCTATTTTGAAAAAGTAAAACAGTTAAATGGTTAAATAAAAAGGTAAACCCAGTCAGATATTTTTTTAAATGACTAAAACAGCATTTGGCAAAGTAGTTAATAGCAGAACATCTTTAATGTTTGATTTTAATCAATTAGCTTATTAAAAAGTCAAAATTAGAACTGTTATTCCTATGAATTTCTTATTTAAAGTATTTTCATTATGATTAA
This sequence comes from Sebastes fasciatus, assembly GCF_043250625.1. Lineage (NCBI taxonomy): Eukaryota > Metazoa > Chordata > Actinopteri > Perciformes > Sebastidae > Sebastes > Sebastes fasciatus. The sequence goes on along the minus strand of NC_133797.1, from coordinate 24,524,006 downwards.
TCATCATATTGATGTGAAATGCACATAAGGAGAAAAGTGCAAATGTGCTAAATTATATTTTAAAAACATTCTAAAAATGGACAGATTGTATTTGTTAATTGATAAAAGTCGAGTCATGACCCCTTTAAACATGTTCATACTAACAGGTTACAAGTTAAGACATGTGAGGTAGCCTGTGGATTGATTTCTTTGTTTGTTTTTAAACCCTAACCTATATATTAGCTGCAGCATATTGAAATTGAAGTCCTACTGGAGCAGAAATCAGAATAAAATCCCACCTGGTTGTCAACGAGCTGAGTGTAGCTGAACTCCGGGAAGCGGCTGTCATCAGGCTCAAACAAGCTGAGCAGCAGTCTGACGGTGTCGGTGTCTGAACCTGTGGTGTGTTTCTGCTGCTCAGCACTACTACACGGAGGTTTGTGGGCCGAGGCCGGCTGCTCAGAGGATGAAGGTCCATCATCACAGGACAGCGTGGTCAACTGGACTCTCCGAGACTCAGCCATCAACAACAGGACAAACACAGCAGCAGCAGACTCTCTGTGTGGCTGCGTGTGTTTCAACGAGACATGAAGGGCTTCATTAAGAACAAGTTGATGCAGGTGTGTGTGTGTGCGCTGACGTCACCAGGTGAATCACCTCTGCACTGAGCTGCAGCCAATACCAGGTGAATATTTGTTGAAATACCAGTCATACATAATATCAGTTTAATAGGCCTATAAGAGTGTATTCTTTTATCGCTGTTATTTACATTAATTAAACACATTTAAATAAGCTTAGGCTACTAACACAATTAAAATGTTGTTTTTAACTGAAAGGAAATAGACCTTCTCAAACTTGACAACATAACTAAATGGGTAAACTTTGTATTTCCATGTTTGTTAATGCAGCTGACAGACAGGAAGTAGCTAAAGAGGGTTGAGTTGAATTCAGCTGGTTAGCTAGTGCAGGGGTCAGGGGTCAGGGGTCAGCAACCTGCAGCTCTGGAGCCACATGCGGCTCTTTAGCTCCTCTCTAGTGGCTCCCTGTGGGTTTTTAAAAATGGAAATGAATAACTGTGTTTTGTTTACATTTTTATTTTTATGTATTATGATTGTAGGTCTATGGTACGACGGAGTATTAGGGCCACATTGAGGAAAAAAAATAAATCTGAGATTTCGAGAATAAAGTCATAATATTACGAGAATAAAGTCATAATATTACGAGAATAAAGTCATAATATTATGTGAATAAAGTCATAATATTACGAGAATAAAGTCATATTACGAGAATAAAGTCATGATATTATGAGAATAAAGTCATAATATTATGTGAATAACGTCATAATATTACGAGAATAAAGTCATGTTATTATGAGAATAAAGTCATAATATTATGTGAATAAAGTCATAATATGAGAATAAAGTCATAGGTTTACGAGAAAAAAAGTCGTAATATGATGATAATAAAGTCAAAGGTTTACGAGAAAAGAAAGTCGCAGTATTACGAGAATAAAGTCATTATATTATAAAGTAGTAATTTTACGTGCTATTTTCTTTTTTTCTCGTAAAGTTATGACTTTTTTCTCGTAATATTACATCTTTATTCAGTAAAACCGCAGATGTTTTTTCCCTCAATGTGCCCCTAATACTCCGTCGTACATTTGCTCTTTGGCCCTCACTGCATTAGACTTATATACTATATACTTAGACTATAAACTGTGTTACCTTCATCACAATGCTCAAATGTTTTGCGGCTCCAGACAGATTTTTTTGTTGTTGTTTTTGCCTAAAATAGCTCTTTAGATAGTAAAGGTTGCTGACCCCTGGCTTAGACGAAGGACGTATATTGCTAGTCAATTGTTCGTCCCGTTGTAATGTCAGCTCCCAGCAGCAGAGGTACGCTGCTAAAACAAAATTATTCCTATTCTATAGTCATATTCTACCGAAATTGCCTGTGTTGAACAATAAAATATTATAAATAAAATAAGCGGTTTCCGGTAAAAGAAATGGCGGCAGCGGCTCTTTAAAAAAACAACAACAACACCAGAGTTAGTTTAGCACAAACACTGAAAACAAATCCACCTACCTGTACCTCTAAAACTCACGAATAATTAACATCTCGTTTGTTCACACAAAAATAGAAGAATAAAACCGACAGTTTGCTGTTTGAAGGACTTTTGGTGCAGTAACGTTAACTCACTTTCTGGATGCTCTGGTTGCCTGGCAACTACCCAGAGTCCAGACTCACTTCCTGGATGCTCTGGTTGCCTGGCAACTACCCAGAGTTTCATTCTTTACACTTCAGTTTGTGTACAGATTAAACAAACAAGATTTAAGGTGTTGTTTAAAGAGCTTTAGATGTGTTGGTAGGCGGATTTTTGTTACCTTTGTAACAGAGGTTATCTAGCTGTTCCCCCTGTTGCCAGTGTTTGTGCAAAGCTAAGCTAACCGGCTGCTAGCTTCATTATGTTTATAGAAAGATGAGTCAATAAACCCATTTATGTCATTCTAATTCAATGTGCATAATATGCAGCACAAAGTGCTTTATAATAATGCAAAATAAACATAGAATGAACATAAAACAGGGGAAATAAATCAGTTGATAAAATAAGATGAAAATGAAAAATAGGATGAAATAAAAAACACAAAGCATAACATAAGATGGAAAATAAAACACCTAATAAAATAAGATAAAAATAAACAATTAGAAAAAAATAATATGACATAGAATACATACAATGCATAACATAAGATGGAAAATAATCACTTGATAAAATGAGATAAAAAAGAAACAATAGATAAAAATAATATGAAATAGAATACATATAATGCATAACATAAGATGGAAAATAAAACACTTAATAAAATAAGATCAAAAATAAACAATTAGATAAAACAAAACACTTAAACAAAACTAATGAATTAATCTTTAAATTAGGAAACTATGCATAAAAGTAAACAGAGGGACTCCAACAGAATTCACATTTTCACTGTGTTTTGTGACCCATGGTGACTGACGGGCCCTAAACAGAAAATGCTGGGTCACTTTTATGTACTTTTTCATAGATTTTTGTTCTATTTTGGGATGAATCAGCAGGTTGTCTAAGATTGTCACATGCCACCTCTGAAAGCTTCACCATTTTTTTTTTTTAAAAAGAGGAACTGTTAAGCCATCAGGGTAGTGATGTCTGCTCAGTGAAGGAGAACCAGCAGATGTTTAAAGATACAGCTGTAGTGGATTTTCGATAAAGCCAGAGACTGCTGCCACCCGTCAGGCTGAGGAGATGGAAACTATCCTACAACCACGTCGACGTGTCAGAAACACACTTTTATCTTTGAGGATTTTAGAGCTGAAGACTGCACTCAAAGATAGATTAGACTGCAAACCGTCAGGGTCCTCAAAAGCCCTGCAGGGTTACTGTAGGTCAGTTGCTTTTTAGTAATTTGATTATTTGCAAATTAGTTTGCAAATATTAAGCACGTCCTGCGTTATATGTCATTTTGTGATCCTGTCCTGTAGAGGGGGCTATCACCTTTATTATTTTTGTTTTATTTTGCCCTCACATGGTGCATTTTACTAAATACAGTTGTTTTTAATCAAACAACTACAAACTGTGCATAATAAGGAAGTCGCCATCTATAGTGTGATGTGTGCATTGCACTGTTATTTTTGGTGGTGTGAAAAGGATTGAGGCAAAACATTTCATTCTTTGTATTAGTCAGTGCATACCTTATGTTTTTATACATTCAATGATAGTAATAATGAGAGCATGGATAAAATACTGTAGGCAACATACTTTGCTCAGCAAGTAGTCAGCTGCTGTCACTAACCTGTTCCCCTCTTTCTCTAGTTGATGCTCAGTGAAAGGAAATGCTGTGTTGTTAGGAATGAAAATGTCTTTTGCTTCTGCTCATAATCCAGAATCGTCTATGATAAGATGGCCATATTTAAATTATTTTGTTACTGTTAAATTACTGATATATTTAAGTATATAAATACAATTATTCTTATTATTATGCTGTTGTTCTTGCAGTGTACACAGAGATGCAGAGAGTACCTGCTCTGTGCCTTGTTCACCACACAGGGGCGCTGGAGGTCCATGAGGATGAGCGGCGCATACAGTAAGTGAAAACACTGAGATATTTTAGGGGCCTTTTAACTCAATGACCTCCTCGTCACACACATACGGGATACTCAGTATAGGCCCATAGCTTGTTTGACAACAAGGCAAAAGTGAGCAGGGGTTATGTGAGCCATGCTCACTGCTTGAGGGCCAAAGGTTTTGCCCTTTTGGAAATAATGGAATGAGTTCTAGTCCGGAAACGAAATTGAAGTCTCAAAACACAGTTTTTGGCTTTCAAAAATGTTGGGCACCCTGGACTTCTAACCCCCAAAAGGCACAGCAAGATCACAATGTCAACCATCATACCCAATTTGAAGTTCCTAAGTTAAATAGTTTCCGAGTTCTGCTCCAGAAACGAAGGTGTGACACGTGAACGGACAGAAGGACGAACGGATTGAAGTATGGACACGCGGAGCGCTATAAACCATCGACTATGTTGTCGCGGGGGTATAATTAAATAGAGATAGACTATTATTTCAGATAACTAGCCTAAGTCTTATAATAAGGATGTCACCCAACACTGCAGGTCAGTGGTGACATTTAAACTCACAGTCAACAGCTTTATCATAGATTTACTGCATATTTTCAGCCAGTTAGTGCAGCTGTTTTGCAGAATCTTCTCTTAATAGGACAAAAAATTTAAATCATTACTTTTACCAGATGCTAAAATGCATTATGTTCATTTCATAACAGATAAAATCTACACTTATTACATCATTAATAAATAAACAACCTTCATCATGTCATCGTCTATCCTGAGGTGACAGCCAGATGTGTGTTTGTTAAAGCACAGACTGTTTTAAAACTAGACCTAAAGCAGCAATAGGTAGAATTGGAGCAAATATGATTAAAAAAAGTTACTTTCATAAAACGGTCGCTACATTCTGACAGTAGTGCATGAGACAGGTAATCTGAAAAAAATCATGTGTCTCTTTGTCCTCCGGTGTCCTCCGATGCTCCTAATGGCATCTGCAAGATTTCACAGACCGGAGGAAAACAACCAATCAGAGTCGAGCAGGAACCTGTCGTCTCTGAGCAGCTGTCAATCACTCACAAACTCCGATCAAACGGTCAAACTAGGCAGCGAGGATCAAATATGAATTAATATTCTGTTACTGTAATGCCTATTTCTGGCCTCAAATGTTTTCAGAAACATCTTGTAGTGTTCTGTTTAGCTGTAAAATTAGAAAGTTTCTGACCCGGCAGCAGTATTGAGATCAGTTGAGGAAATATCGAGCACCGCCCACCAGCCGGATCACAGCCAATAGGAACGCTGTGATTGGCCAAAGTCTCCCATCACAGCTATTTTTTAAAACCTGTAAACCATGAGGAGGTGCAGAAGTGTAGTTATCTCTCAGAACACTTATGCTGAAAGGTTATTATGGAATTTTTGCGCACTGATGCCAAAAACATTCTGCCTACTGCAGGTTTAAAAAAAATGGTCAAATGTGAGTCATATGTAAATCCCAGGTCGTGTTCATGCAGCCTGCAGTGAATTGACTTTGACAATTACAATAACGGGATAATTGCAATCTGTCACCATACATTCCGTGTTAGCATATCACAAAATAACCAATCCGAGCCATTCACTCCACACACACACACACATGTCCCTGATCTGCATAACACACACAGCACCCCGCTTTGTAATTATAAATGAATTTCACGGCGCGAGGCTTTTAATGCAAATAATATGGATCTTTTTTTTCTCCTCTCTGACCAACAGGACTGTGCGTGTGCGTGTGTGTGCGTGTGCGTGTGTGTGTGTGTGTGTGTGAGGATCAGATTGCGGCCCAGCTTTGTTTGACTAGCCTCCCCTCTCAAACGAGTTAATGGGATGGAAGTTATTTGCCACCCTGAGCTGACGATGCGAGGTCGAACAGAAGCGTTGAATTAAAAAAAAAGGCGTCAATAAATGTGCTGGAGACAAAGAGCTAAAATACACCCGAGCAGGACAAAGACAGACAGATGGAGACGGCAGGGGTAGCCTCGGCCTACGTGTGTGTGTGCGTGTGTGTTTGTGCGTGTGTGTGTGTGTGTGTGTGTGTGTGTGCGTGTGTGTGTGTGCGTGTGTGTGTGTGTGTGTGTGTGTGTGTGTGTGGTGGTCTGGTTGGTGACAGGGACCCCATCAGTGCAGGATCAGAGTGGGGAAATTGGAGGACAATGTCGGCAGAGGGGGTGCGGGGGATAATTTAAACCGATCGGGGAGGCGGTGTCCCAGAGGTGCATAATTCACTCATTCATTAACTCGACCAAACAAGAGCCAATATTAATTAACTCGTTCCTCGTGCCGAGGCGCCCCGAGAAGCGCGTGCTGTTGACAATTGGCCAAAACAGTTCTTGGAAGTGAAGAGCTGACGGGGTAGAGCAGAAGGTGGAGGAGGGTCACACCTCCAGCCACTGTGTGCACAAGGGGAGATTTTTATGATGGCTTTTGTAAAAAACTATATATTTAATTGCTGGAAAGTAACTTTTTACTCAAGTACTGCACTTCTAAGTATTTGAAGTATTTACTTCAGTATTCCCATTTTCTGCTACCTTGTACTTTTACTCCATTAGGCCAGAGGTTCCTACCTTACAAGATAGACAATATACCGGGGACCTCTTCATGTATGTCCCGAGGAATAATTTGACATATACTTTTTACACTTCTATTGGCTCAGTTATATGAAAGAACAACACAAGATAAATATATTAGAAAGATATTAGACAAGTATTAAACATATTTGCAGATTCTAAGAGTTATACATTTGTTACATTAGAACCATGAACCACTATACCAACCCAGTCGTCATAAAAATGTTTTGGTATTGTACGTTTCTGCAAACCACGGGATACGTTGAATGTCAATGTTTCTGAATCAAAAAAAGTTTCATAATTACATTTCATATCATCCTCGTATCACGCTCAATGAAACGTGGGTAACGTTGTGAAACGATTGGTTAGGTTTATGCAACAAAACTACTTGGTTAAGGTTAGAAAAAACATCAAGGTTTGTGTTAAAATAATAACGTAACTACGTAACTACGTAACGTAACTACGTAAATAAATAACAACCGCCCTTAGCAGACTCTCTTTCTTCAAACAACGTTGCATAAAACAACGTAAGGTCAACGTTTAATTTTGTTTTTACACGGGACATGAACAGCAGTGTCCTTGTTGAAAGTGTAGATTTAAATATTATTTGTTGAACTATGAAGCCTTTTGTAAAAAGAAAAAATTACATGATAATTTAAATGAATGGATCTGAAAGCTTCTCACAGACCCCCTGGCAGATAGATAGACAGACAGACAGACAGACAGACAGACAGACAGACAGATAGACGGATAGACTAAAATACTGTACTTCAGTACACTTTTTAAGACAGAGGGAGCAACTACTACAGGGCCCCATAGGTTCATTGTGTGGTAATTGTTTTTCAGTTATTTTATTAGGGTAGAGTCTGGTAAGATAAAGTAACACATCAAATTCTGGGTGTTGATATATTGATACCAAAGCTTGAAACGTTTAAGTTAAGTTTAGGTCTGTGACATCATCAGCCTAACTGACACACTGGTATTTATTAACTGTTGTTTCCATACACCTTTACCTGCACCTGGTCATAGTTTTAAAGTAAAACTAAAAAACTTGAAACTACAAGTTTGGAGTAACTTTAATGTTTTACATATCAGTGGATCTCCAGGTAACTTTATTAACTGTCACTTTTTTGGGAATGTGCATAATGTGTGTATTACCAAATCAAAATATCAGCTGATAAGATTCATGTGGGTCCAACTTTATCACCCGACCTTCAGGCCCTGTCTGGATCAAAATCTAGTCTCATTATTTCAGCTGATATTGTGCTGAAACTGGCACATTTTCCCACTTTAATATGTTTATGTTAAGTCAAATTGCCTCATAGCAAACCTTGGGCCATGTAATGTTCCCATATCCCCCAGATAGTGGGAGGACTGGGGGGTTAATGTGGGGCCCAGGGCCCCCAGCAGGTTAACCTGGCCATGCTTTACTTTAATATTTCCATTTGATTGAAACACTGAAAGGAAATAATAATGCACTTTTTACTCTTCTACATTTATTTGACAGAATAAGTAAAATCGTATCGTCTTACACATTAGTCCATCAACAATAAAATAATAATATTTCTATAATAATATTTGGAAAGGCCCAATCTGAGTACTTTTAATTGTAACAGATCACTTATTTTGAAGTATTATTATTTTTACTTCGGCAAAGGATCTCAGAATTTATTTTTCTACTACTACTTCTAATAATAATAATAATAATAATAATAATAATTGGAAAGGCCCAATCTGAGTACTTTTACTTTTAACAGACCATTTACTTTGTAGTATTACTGCTTTTACTTCAGTAAAGGATCTTAGTACTTCTTATAATAATAATAATAATAATAATAATTATCATTATTATAATAATAATAATAATAATAATAACAACAATAATCATAATAATCATAATAATGGGAAATGTAAAAATGAAAAAGCCATTAATTCTTACTCTGAACAATACAATACAAAATAAAATACAAAATAAAAAAATAATAAATACAACTGAAAACTGTCACACACGCACGCACGCACGCACACACACACACACACGCACGCACACACACACACACACACACACACGCACGCACACACACACACACACACACACACACACACACACACACATCCCTCTCCTCCACTGGGGGGCGCTCCTCCACTGATCCCTGCTCAGCTGTCAGGCCCTGCTAACTTTGATTAAGGTTTAAATTGGCTGAATTTAATGAACGTTGCCTAATTAGGCAGGATAACAGCTTTAATTGATAAGTAATTATCTGCCACAAATTGTTATTAATTCTGCGGCTCTGTCTCATAGTGTACTGACTCCCCCCCCCCACCCCTTCCCCCTCTATCCCTCCTCCCCTGTAACATTTTGTATTTATGTAAACAAGCAGTAGTAAACAATTAGGCATATGTTAGGATGGGATATTCCAGAGGGTATCATAAGGCTGTGCTTGGTGGACTGGCAGTTTATCTGAAATGAGTTCACTCACTGGCTGATATCTTTGAGCATTAATTGCTTAAACTGTCCTGTCATTTTGGCTGCGTGCCATCGGCTGCATGCTGTCATGACTAACACAAAAAAGGCTGCAAGAAAAATGGCTCTAAAATAAAGAGAATTGAACTTTAACTGTAGAGTAAATGAGAAAATGCCTTAATACCACGATCATTTTGATTCCTCCAATAATATACCAACCACAATATTGAAGTTTAAGTGATTATCCACAGTTCAGTGGCTCCGTTACTGTATAGTGAGAGTGTAATAAATGTTATGTTTAAAGGGGATCATGCTTGTACACATACATTTGGGTATCTGAAGTTCCTACCAACTCACAAACTGTGAAATAAGACAACCCAGTCAGTTTTTTGTGGGCTGTCTAGATCAGAAAACATGTGATTCAACAAGCCATTCAGATTTGGCTCCCCTTCCTATGTCACATGCAGGCTCATTAGAATATATCGCCCACAGCTTGAGATCTACCTTTGCAAAGGTGCACCATATTTTTCTTACAAGCCAATCAGAGCAGACTGGGCTTTTTAAAGAGACAGGCACTAAAACGGAGCGTCTCAGACAGAGGGTGAATACAGGTATATTCAGACAGACAGTATGTGAAAAATTTAAAGCATGTAAACATGCTCTAGAAATACAAGAATGAACCTGGAAATGAGCATATGTCCCCTTTAACCGGATTTTATTGAATATCGGAGCTGTGTGAAAGGTTATCCACATGAGTGTTCATCACTGAAAACAGCTTTAAGAATCAATTCCTAAAAGAACTACTGTATATCAATGATGTTCACTTCTGGATGAAAAACTGTCAGACTTTAAAAGGGTTCTTGTAGCATCATAGTTCCTAAAAGAGGGGATTTATTAAGAATACACTTCTGACTTTGAATCACCTGAGCATCTAAATAAAACATTTAAAGAAACAGTGTGTAGAATTTAGGGGGATTTATTGGCAGAAATGGAATATAATATTAATCAGTATGTTTTCTTTAGTGTCTAATCACCTGAAAATAAGAATCATTGTGTTTTTATTACCTTAGAATGAGCTGTTTATATCTACCTAGGGAGCGAGTCCTCTCCACAGAGCCGGCTGCCATGTTTCTACAGTAATGATAATAATAATAATAATACATTTTATTTGTGGGCGCCTTTCCGAGACGGAGGTGGGCGGGAGGGTGGAAATAGGTTTGGTTGACAGGTAGAGCTGGGTGTCATCGGCATAGATATGAAAATGGATGTTAAATTTACGGAAGATACGGCCAAGAGGAAGTAGATAAATGATAAACAAAAGGGGCCCCAGGACAGATCCCTGGGGAACACCGGTAGTGACTGGAAATGGCTGGAATTTGAAAGTTTTGAGTTGGATGAGCTAAGTGCGAACAGAGAGGTGTGATTTAAACCGGTCCAGGGGTGTGTTAGTGATTCCAATAGATGCTAGTCTGTCGAGGAGGATGTTGTGAGAGATGGTGTCAAAGGCCGTGTTCAGATCAAGGAGGATGAGAATAGATAACAGTCCGGAGTCAGCTGCCATGAGGAGGTTATTAGTGATTTTTACCAAAGCTGTTTCTGTGCTGTGAAGGGGGCAGAAACCAGACTGGAATTGTTAATAAAGGTTATTGTCAGACATGTGAGCATGAACCTGAGATGCAACTGTTTTTTCGAGGATTTTAGATAGAAAAGGTAGGTTCGAGATAGGACGAAAAAATTACATTAAGGTGTTACAATAAGCAGTTGAGTACAGATAAGGAGCAAGAGAGTCCGGTGGTCGTAGTATGTTGTTAACCATGGTGAAAAGGGCCCTTGTGTTCCCTTCACCTGAGCTGATTAGACCTGCGTAGTAAGTGGATTTTGCTGTAGAGAGAGTTATTATTATGGTAGGGGAGAGTGAGCAAAGATGGGTAAGAAAAGCATCACATTCATTAAGAAAATCCTTATTGGGCTTAGGTGGACGATAGACAGTGGCAACTATAGTAGGGGTAGGCCCATTCAGTTGTAAGGCAATGGATTCAAATTAGACGTGAACTGGCAGAGAAACAGGCAAGACTTTCCACTTCTCGCGATAGCTTATCGCAAGACCTCCCCCTCTGCCAGAGGCACAGGGTTGACAGATGTAAACAAACCCAGGAGGAGTAGATTCATTCAGTTGTGAAAAGTCATTAGGTTGTTGCCACGTTTCAGTCAAACACAAAAAATCAAACTTACGATCGATCAGGAGATCCTGAAGGAGAGGACCCTTGCTGGTAAGAGAGCGGATGTTGAATAATCCAAAGCTGACAGTAGATGGCGTTGTTCACGTTTTCGCTTTCGGCCACCGTAGTTCTCCTACGCGCTTGGCACACGGTTTTCAGTTGGTGGCAATCTGTAAACTCACCACTAGATGTCGCCAAACAGACACACTGCATCTTTAAAGTAAAGTGAGTCATAGAAATGTAGGATATAGGAAAGAAATCGTAAAATCAAAACCCTTTCCACTCCTCTGTAGTTATCGGGATGATCCACTGTGGAGATCAAGAGCATCACAAATAAGTAAAGGATAATGTACAGCGAGCCGCTCATGGTTGTGAAAGAAACCCTGTTACAGGCATACACTATCTGCTCATTGAATACTGGACAAAAAGTGATGAAACTGCTGCCGATGCGGTGAAAAGATGTCCAAAAAACTGATTTACTTTGCTTTGTAGACTTTACATTTCTCTAACCAGTGTCATCCCTCGCTATGATCAATACCTTAATTTGTGAATTATATGTCAGAATACAGAGCATTTTAAGGATGGTTTTACACATCTCTTTCAGGAACAATTATGCATGAATCAACAGATTACCTCTACGGAAATCAACAATAAAAGGGTTAAAGAGCCTGATGCTACTATTGTTTTCTCTTAACACATGTGATCATTATACTGTATTGGGTGTTCTGGCTGAATATACTCAGGGTAATCTAAATGTTATTGGACACACTTTGGAGGAGAAAGAAACAACAGTGTTTGTATTAGATTACATATATTTAAATACTAAGTAAACTGAAAGGGAGCTTATACTGTGAATTGAAATTACAAGGGTTAGGAGGACTTGAGAAAACAAAACATGAACCAAAGAAAACACCTTTGTTTCAAACAGCATCCGTCCTTTCCTTTCAGTGCACACAGGCCACTCTGACTGAGCTATTCATTAAAGTGATTTAAATGAGACGCGCGTGAACTTGCTTCCTAATTAAAACATCTTTCCTCGTTTACAGAGCGGCTTTAAGCTGGGCTCTTTGGGTGGGGGTGGGAGGAGGGGGCTTTCTCCTCCTTCCTTCCACCCCTCCACCGCTTAACTCCCGGCAGATGGTTTTGTTGGGCTCCAGTAGCCAGCCAGTGGCCGAATAGGCTGATCCATTCTTCCTCTGTGCCCATCAGATCTGAGCATTTGTTTTAACACCCCCCTTCCCTCCCCTCCTCACACACACTCACACACACACACACACACACACACGCACACGCACACACTTTTCCAGATGATGAAGAGATGAGAAGAAGAGTATTGATTGGGCTGCTAAAATGTATATGCAAATACTTCCAGCCAGTGCATGAAAAATTGGCATCACCATTTCTCAAATCATATCATTACTATATTTTGAAAATGTTAATTTGCATAGCGGATTTCCCTGTGGGGTAGGGGGGTTAATTAGGTCTATTTCCGTGCGGCTTGTGCCAAGACAGCCAAGGAAAAAAAAGGGGGGGTGATGGTGGGCAGAAGAAAGCGAGAAAAGAGGGAGAGTGAGGGGGAGATCCGACTCGCTGATAACAATTAAAATGGCATTTTGGACTCTTTCAAGCATAGAACATTTTTGGCATATTAAGCACGCTTTAGGAAAAGGTGATAAGCTACTTTTAATTGAAATGGAATTATGGCTCCAGAGGAAGTTTGGCATTGTTACTATACTGTATATATCTATCTATATATATATAGATATACATCTATACCTATATATATATTCATACACTATGTGTACACTTATATATACATATATATATATATATACAGTATATATATTTTCATATAGAGGTGACTTACAGAAAATAACTATAAAACAGTCACATTTTTCATTTCCTCCCAATATTCTGTCAGAGGCACAGTTACACTCATTATTAGATGGAGGAAAAGTTTATAATTGCATGGAGAGAAGGAGCTAAAACACACTGTAAATGGGTCCTTTCCTTTTCTAAATTATCAAAGCTTCCATTATGTGTCAGGAAAAAGATTTGTGGAGAAAAAAAACTAAACATCAATACATTAAATCCCTTCACTTTTAATTGGAATGGCATCCTCTCCTGGTTTTAGGCTGCACAAAGCACACTGAAGGATCAAAAACCGCCTCCTAACAATTCATTTAGATTAGACTCTTAATTATCAACCAATCGCCTAAATAATGACTGACCTCATTTCAGATAGTTAAAAATTAACTTGTACGCAGTAATTGAGTAATTAACTCTCCACTGCTTCACCTTAGTTTGCTAATTAAAAAATAAATATGACTTGATTCCTCCTCTCAAGAGGCATATTGAGGGTTTTGTGGCTCGAAAGTGATTTTTAATTCTTCAATAGTAACCTACAGTTTTATTTTTTTCTCTAAGAAAAAGAGGTTTCTTGAGCACAAGGAGAGTTTCCTCTAAATGTTCAAACACAGTGTCTCCATGTCCTTATGTGAATGTAACTGACAGACCTACATTTGATTGTTAAGGGCATGTATCCCCAGAGGACAGGTGACCTCAGGTGAAGCACAGTACTGTTAACTGGCTGCCTTGTTCTATTCAACTTTTCCTGGACAAATACAGACAGTTTTGCTGAAGAACACACCTGAAATGAAGTCTGAAGTGAGCTTAAAAATAAATGTATTCAAATAAATTCTGACCTAAACCTTAAATACTCACAAACCGTGTCTCAAATTAAACTTGGTTAGAAATTGGCTAAGTTTAAAATGGTTTTATTTTGGGAGCTTATTTGCTCATGTGTGGTCAAAAGTGTAGCTTTGATCGTGAAACTCACCCCTCCCTCAGTACCCAAAGTTGAGGTGCTTTTGAGCAAAGATTAAAACCGCAAACTGCTCCTGTGGAGCCGCTCAGTGGCCGACAGTGTGAGGCTGTGGTTATACAGCACAGCCCCTCAGTACAAACTGTGTGTCTGTGGTCTATCCTGGTGTAGGCCATTACTGGTAAATGACTGATAGCTTGCACTGTAGATAACCTATCAAGAGTTGATGCTAGCAGCTCTGTGTGGCAATGCTAACATGCTGATGTTAAGATCACTTGCATGAAACACTGCTGAGGCTGATGGGAATGTCAAGTATTTGGTGATAAACCAAAGCAGGGTGCAACAATAAGGACTGCTCGCTTGTCCAGGGCAAGTAAAATGCCATGTCGGGATAGTAAATCTAGCAACTCTGAATGAAAGAATTAATGGTTTTTTTTCTAAGCTGATGATAGAAGTAGCTAAGGAGTGAGCCACCTCGTTTTCTTCTCATCTCTATTGAAAGTTGCACATGTGCAGTATTGATTCGGCACTCATGAGAAAATGGCAGTGGGTAAAGACAAAAGTTCATGAGCTGAAGCGCAAGCGGGCATTTCAAGTAACCTGGAAACAGGAGTTTAGTTGGGTGGCGTTAGAAGGTGTGGGTAAAACTCTAGATTAATTTACATAAACAAAGATTAAACAAGACAATGAATTTTGGTCTTTGTTGTTATTTGATAACCGCTAATAAATAAAACAATTTGTATAGGGGCAAGTAAAGATTTAATTTGGGCAAGTAGATATCTGACCAAAACACATTAACGTTGAACCCTGCAAAGTCTTGTACAACTTAAAATTTTGGCCTAATGATGGCGCTAGATGAAACGTTAAAGGATCACAAACGTTATTCTAAAGCACCAAAGTCATCAGGACACATCGTCTGGGGACCATGAATGTTTGTAGCACATTTCATGGGAATCCATCTAATAGTTGTTGAGATATTTCAGAACAACAAAACAACAAACCAACAACTGTAAAGACCGTATACAACAAAGATTAGATAAATCATCTTGTTGGCCCAGTGTGCCGCCTGATAATCTGTAAACCATCCCCATGTACATAACGGTGACAACAACAAATATCTACATCTATGAAAATTCTGACTTTCTGTCTCTAATCTCAGTCTGGTGGCTGTTTCCTAACTAGCCAGTCAGGAAGTTCCCAGTCTCAACGCTGTACATGGTTGGCTATTAATTATTAATGGCAGAATGAAGGATCTAGCTTATACAGTAGCCTAGCTGTTTGCTGATGCAATGCCAGTTTGTTGATAAGCAACACAACTTAATCTAAACCCATCGTTACTATCTTAGTTTATTTCAAATTTACCCTCAATATGCAAAAGTGAGAGCTGTGTTAAAAGTTTCAAAATATATCTGCAAATTTCAGTGAGGTTAGAGGTTAAAATCAGACACTTCTGAGAGGAGTGGGTAAGTTTAAGTGCCGGTTTTCAGATCAGAACTCACAGCTTCACAGTGGATGAAGTCAAGGAAAACAACTGAATAAGTATTAATTTCAAAAATCCTGTCCCTTTCTTAACCATACTTAAATACCATACTTGTCAAAATATCACAAGAACAAAGTGCAGCTTTTCAAAAATGGAGCATGTCTAAGGTCATTAGCCGCATTTCCATTCACATTTTTATGCGCATTTTGAAGTATTGCATTCAAAAAGCTGTATGGAAACAAACAAATTTATACAAATCTTCCTCAATTGCGAAAAAAAATCTTCACACTCACTTGAGGTGGTTTCTCCCTTTAGTCGAAAAAGAGTTGATGCGCTAAATGGATTATGGAAATGTTTGCCAAATAAATTCTGACGTAGCGAACATTTGACTCACATGACGGATCAGCTGTCTCTGCTGTCGGCGTCTTCGCAGATTCTCCGATAATGCACAAATACTTCATCTTCTTCATCTCCGGACAACATGACACATGGCCAACACTGGCTGACATGAAAGAACGATTAAAACTTGCCCAATTGAAACAAATTCTTGAAGACCTCTCCATTTTTCTCTCGTAGATGGTTAGATGGCCTAGGTGACTTGTTTTGTTTCTGGTCTGAAAAGTGAAGCCAATGCAGAAGTGCCTTAGACTTGCATTATTTCTAATAGCCAGCAGGGGGCGACTCCTCTGGTTGCAAAAAGAAGTCCCATCTAGAAGTATGGTCCCAGTTAGACTCAAATAGACCATAAAGCAGGGTATGGACGTGCTACCTTGTGATTGACAGGTCGCCAACATGCCGTTGTCCAGTCTGAGATTGTCCGTGTTTCAACTTAGAACTTTAACTCTTTCACAGTGTGTTTTCAGTTCATCAAAGTTTTTCAAAGACCTTTTTTGGCCACCTAAAAATATCTTGTTCAGAGTTCAGTTGTACTTAGCTCCACCCTCTTGTGTCACTTCTGATTGCAAAAAAACAAGATAGCGATGGCAAAAACCAAGATAGTGACGGCCAGAATGCTGAACTCGTAGCTTCAAAACGGCAGTCCACAAACCAATGGGTGACGTCACGGTGACTACGTCCACTTCTTATATACAGTTTATGCTTCAAATGCAAATGTTTAACAGGAGCGCCCCCTTCAGGTTGTTTTAACCATGGATGTATTATATTTTTTATCCCAGGAAGACCACTGGATATACAGCACAGGCTTTGGTTGCATTACTCTGTGCTGAAGTATTGTGAATAACACATACCTGGGTCAGACATTATAATAGCCTTTTCTTCGCTTAAGTGTGTGTTTGGTTGTGTTGTCTGCACAGAGAGACGAGAGAGGGGAGGAAGGCTGGAGGCGAGGCAAGCCGAACCCTGGCTTGTGTGCGAGTCGCCCATCTTATTATCAAATTAATTAAAGCTAACATCTGACAATGTCACTCGTGCCCAGCAAAAAAAAGGGAGGAGGAAGGAAGAAAAGCAAATTTAAATGCTGCGGTCTCTTAGGACCCCATGTCAAGGGCTGCTTTTCATCGAGCACTGCATGTGTTTGGCTCGC
Organism: Sebastes fasciatus; assembly: GCF_043250625.1. Lineage (NCBI taxonomy): Eukaryota > Metazoa > Chordata > Actinopteri > Perciformes > Sebastidae > Sebastes > Sebastes fasciatus. The sequence continues at coordinate 24,506,797 of NC_133797.1, read as the reverse complement.
ACCGCCAATGGGAAAGTGGAGAGAGGGGGGCTTTAAAAAAAAAAAAAAAAAAGAGCTTTTATAAGCAAATGACAAGAAGGCGCTGGATTTTGATGTTCAAAAAATGGCAGCAGGAAAATAAATACACATCAGAAAGAGCAGCAAAGAAATAAAGAGGGGATGGAGGGAGCAGAAGAGAGAGATAGAGACGGGGCGACATCAAAAGCGCCTCTCAAGCCGTTCAAAGTTGCACTGAGATTGGGGGAAAGGGGGTTTATAACCGCCCGACGACCAGCCGACATTAAAGAGTCCATTTAAAAACTAGACATTGAAATGCAGAAAGCCTGCTCGTGTGTGGACTCGGGGTCAAGTAACGGAGGGATTATATGGTTCTTCATAATAATATTAATTAAACAATTTACATGCTAATAAGGTAACAATTATCGGAGCTTCTGGTGAAAGATTCAGGTTATTACAACACGCCAATCCCAGGGCTACGGGTCACAGGCAGAACAGCAGAGAGAAATCTCAACTCAAATTAACATTCTGTCAGCTCCAGAAATTGGATAAATAAAGTCGAATTAATTCACAGTAATGGAAGAGGGAGGGGGAGGCACTTATTCAACCAGCTCTGATTACCATTCAGTATTCACCAGCACGCGGGTGACTTTCTGTCAAGAAATTTAACACAAAATGAAGCAGTCACCGCCTCGGGCAAGATTTGGCCCCTGCGACACCGCTTACAATTTATATGTATAATCTCTCTCTCTCTCTCTCTCTCTCTCTCTCTCTCTCTCGATCGCTTCCCCAAAGATGTCCACCTGGACACCCAGTTGCTCCTGGCCTGTGCCATGATTGTAAATTTCAAAACCTTTCATTTTCCAATGCACACTTCAATTGGAGCACCATTTCCCCTGCATTAGACAAGACCCTTAACTCGATGGGATAACTTGAAATTTTAATTGCAGTAATCTTCTCCTCTTTTTTTTTTTAACCTCCACCAGACGGACACGACATATTGCTCAAAATTTCTACATGCTTTATTCAGTTTTGTTAAATTGTCTTTGTTGGTGATTGAAAAAAGCAGTGCCCATTATTTAAAATAAAAGCAAAAAAGAACAGTGTTTAGCATTTTGGGGGATCTATTAGCAGAAATGGAATATAATATTCAGAACAATGTTTTCATTAGTGTAAAATCACCTGAAACGTAGAATCATTGTGTTTTGTTAGCTTAGAATGAGTCCTTCATATCTACATAGGGAGCAGGTCCTCCGTAGTTCCCTGACATGGTTGGAGAGGGAGGTGAGCGGAGGGGTATTCAGTTGTTTGCAATCTGCAGCCTGACCACTAGATGCCACTAAATCCTACACACTGCTCCTTTAAACTTATTCACTGGAGGAGAACCAACCAAACATATAATTTCATGGCATTATGAATTCTTCAGTTCTGTTTTTAGTAAGGCCAGCTAGGGATGGCAATGTCAGCCAGCCTGCCAGCCAGTCGGTCGGTCGGCACAACATTTTTCCACAGTCATTCATGGTCTCCAGAGGATGAACCCTAATGACTTTGGTGATCCCCTGCTTTTCCTTTGGCACCACCATGAGGTTGACTTTTGTGCTTTTGAGTGAAATGTCTCAACAACTATTGGATGGATTGCCATGAAATGTACATCCCCCACAGGATGAACTATATTAACTGTGGTAACTTTTCATGTAGCACCATCATCAGGTCAAATTTTTAATCTGTCAAATACTTTATCACCAAATACCTGCAAAATTAATGACTTTTTTTAGCAAATACACCAAAACATTCAGCCTCATACAAAAAGGCGTGTGAATTACATGATAATTCACAAGGCAAAAGTGGTAATGAGAACGCCTTCCTTGCTTTAGGCTTGTCATTTGGACGCCATATAATCTGTACTGACTGCAATGTTAATGCATCAGAGTAAATATGCTACGCCCACAGCTGGTGACGTAGAATAAAAAGTGAGAAAGACTGCTTATGGCGGGTGGGAAGGGAAGTGGATAGGTCCAACAAACGAGACCGGTGTTTTTGTAAACTATGTCGTATTGTCTTTTGTTTACATACTTATTTTAAGGCCAACCATGACATTTTTCCTAAATTTTACTAAGAGGTTTTCTTGCCCCCTGCTTGTACCTTCATACACATGTGTAATATTCACGCCTCGGCGAAGCAAAACTTGAAACTGACACGCTGTCCTCTGGTGGACAGGTGGGTCTGTTACATGCTTTGGCGTGATACCGGGCTGGAACATTATACCTGCTAAACATCAGCATGTTAGCATGAAATGTTACGTAGCTCAAAGCACCAATGTGCCTAAGTACACGCTAACAAAGCTACTAGTTGGGCTCTTATGCTGGAATTCTGCTTCTTTGAAGATACACGTAAATGTCTCCGCAGACCTACACAGAGAAGGGTGCTATGGGTAACCGTAGGTTGCAGACGCGTATAGGTCGTAGCTGAATGTCCTAGATCAAAGTAAAATTAAAAAAGCATTACCACTGAAATTGTTAACACACCCTCTATACAGTAACTGAGTATAGTATCTTTGGGTTTTCCCATCTTGAGGGCCCACAGATGCCAGTCCCCTTGCATCTGTGTGAACTCTGGGTCAAATTATTCAACGCTATCTTTAAGGGTTCTTCAAATTGGCCCGGTTTGCTCTTAGGTGTGATTTTGTGCCCTTTCTGGGAGATTATTATGGAGAATACTTTTTTTATTAGAGTGTCTATTTTAGGAAAAGATGTCCAAAGAAAGAAGTCCAATATCAGGCTTGTTCTGCTCGCTGTTCTGACCAACAAGCTCCACACGATGACTGGCGGTTGAAAGATTTCTTAAACTGTTCATGGTGGAGCAATAATAGTGGTTGACATAATACCACCGGGACCAACTAACTCCATTAGCAGTGTTTTCGTTTCTCTATTGCGATTTGTTAGCCAAGCCACTGACACCCTGTGCCATTTAAGGCTTTGTGTCCATTGTGTGGTTGGTTTTATTCAAAGGAGATCATCATTCAAGGAGGACGTCGTTAACCTCAAGTACCACTAATAAAGGTGGCAAACTAAGAAAAGGATCGGCTCACCACAAAGAAAACCCACCAGGTACATAACAACAGAAACGTCTTTGTGGAACCTGTTTTTTACTGTATTGTAATATCTGTCCATTACATCCACTCAAATGTACCATATCTATTATATGACGTGTTCGACATAATATGGTGTGCAACATTAGTGAGCATTTCATTTCATTGAATTTTCACTGCTCTCTACTTTCATCCATTGGTGGAAGAAGAGAGCTGTGGATTTTACTCATGGGGGAGCCAGAAAGTAGTGCTGAAATTAACTGGGTGTCCATTTGTTTTGGGTCTCTGATAGTTAATAACTGAGTTTTAAAGTTCATTCTTGACCTTAGAAACATAGATGACAATACAAGATCCATAGTGTGGAGTTTTCCATCTTATCACATGATCTTCATCAGCATATGGAGTTGTCATGTGATATGAATTAAAGCTACAGAAAAGCTTGTAGGTGGACCTTGAGGTGAGGTTGTTTTGTAAATAAGTTAATAATAAAATCTCATAATTTATATTCTGTGTTACATTTAAAAGCTTATACATGTTAATTATATATGAATACAAGTTTAGTTTATTGTCCTATTTTCTTTGGTGTGTTTTTAAAAGTGCTGTTTTATAAATATTGCTTGTTTTATTTTTATTTTTTGTAAGTTATTTATTTTTGCTAGTTTTATTTTTTATTTTATTTTTATAATTTATTTATTTTTGCTCTTGTTTTATTTTTGTTTCATTTATTGTAATTTATTTATTTACTTATTCTTGCTCTTGTTTTATTTTTTATTGTATTTTTTTGTAATTTATTTACTTTTGCTCTTGTTTTATTTTTTATTTTATTTTTTTGTAATTGATTTATTTCTGCTCTTGTTTTATTTATTTATTTATTTATTTATATATATATATTTTGTAATTTATTTATTTACTTATTTTTGCCCTTGTTTTTTTTTTTTTTTTTACCCAACCTTGTTTGAGGAAAGCAGTAAAAATGCAGTAGTTGCAAAGGCTTCAAACTGTCCAAACAATAGACTCAAGGGTTAAAAAAAAAAAGAAGCCTCATCGTTAAACTCAATGCAAAAAAAAAAAAAGAAGCCGCCTAAGCAACAACATGGTCCAGTAACGACATGCATAGTCCACAGTGAAGGCTGCTTGGAGCCTCCATGTGCGGATATTGGATTCTTGGAAACGTCACATCATGCAGGCTACAACCCACTTTGTTCGTCATTTACAACTAAACATCGGTGTAAGCTGTTCAGGTGAAAAATCGAGATAATGACGCGGAGTTCGGCTCAGTGTGTGTGTGTTTTGTGTGTGTGTGTGTGTGTGTGTGTCTGGGAGATGGAGAGAGGCTTGTAGTTTAAAATGCGATGTGACAGCTCAGGAAAAAGGGGGGATGATAAAGGCGCTGTTATTGGATCAATCTGGCCCTGAATGCCCCTGTAAAACACTTACACACACACACACACACACACACACACGATGCGGGAGCGCGCGCGCACGCACGAGGGAGAAGAGAAGGAGACGATGAGACAGGAAAGCTTCATTTTTATAAAGTTATAGAAGAAAACGTGTTTTCTCATAATAATAATAATAATAATAATAATAATAATAATAATAAAGATATTCCTGAGAATTTCATGGAGTCGGCCTATCTATCAATCTCGTGGCTATTTCCACGCGCCAGTTTATAGGCTCGCGGTCCTTGTTTTGACAAGGCTGAATTAAAGGAGCGCGCTCAGGTGTAATTAGCGATCGATCCGGGAAACTGGAAAAAAAACGCTCTCTCTTTCTTTCTCTCTCTCTATCTCCCTCTCTTTCTCTCTCTCTCTCTCATCTCTCTTTATCTCTCTCCCTCTCTCTTTTCCTCTCTCTCTCTCTCTTTCTCTCTCTTTCTCTCTCTCTCTCTCTCTCTCTGCCTTCCTTTACTCCATTAAGCGCGTCTCTGACGTCACAGGGCGATTAACGTTCCTGATTGGTCCCGCGAGCAGATGGAGGAGTCCTAATGAGCATGGCTCGCGCAGAGAGAAAGAAGCAGGTTGACATCTCGGCTGGACGGTAAAACGTGAAACAAACAGGCTCCAGGTCTCCGCCGCTCTCCTCTTTCTACAGACCGTATACCGTGGCCGCGGGAGACGGTCTGTCCTCTCCTCTCCAGCTCTTCCTCCTCTTCCTCCTCCTCCTCCTCCTCCTCTCCCTGACTTCTCCTCTCTTTGACTGCATGTTGAGCCACACTGCCTCCCTCTGCATCTTCACTTCGGCCCCGCCGCAGCCCGGGCGAGCAGCATGGACAGCCGGGTACTCGAGCATCCTCACGCCCAGTTCGGAGGCTCCCTGGGCGGGCTGGTGGGCTTCCCCTACACGCTCGGTCCTCATCACCACCACCACCACCATCACCAGCACCTCTACGAGCTCGCCACCGGCGGACACCAGCTGCAGTCCGCGGCCGCCGTGCCCTTCTCTATAGACGGATTACTTAACGGCTCCTGCTCGGCCTCGGTGGTCGGATCCAACGCGCTGCTGTCTCCGGACAGCCAGCAGTACAAACTATCCGGTAGGCCTGGCTCTGTTTCTCTCAGTGATAGTGTGGAAACAATGCATGTATGGGACAAGTATAATACATGTAAATGCTTTGTTGTTTGGCCACATAAGACCATTCTTAGTAGACTTTGAGGCTGAATTAAAAAATAAATGTAGCCTCTGAGGGCAGATTTTAAAACTAAAAAGTCAGTCTGCAGACAAAAACTTAAAAGTTTTGGAGCTTGGTGAATTTAAAAAGAAACGAAAAAAGTGAATGTGCAGGCTCATTAATAGTGTGGAAACAATGAATGCATAAGGACAAGTGTAATACATGTAAATGATTTGTTTTATGGCCAAATAAGACCCATTCTTAGTAGACTTTGAGGCTGAATTAAAAACATTTTTTAGCCTCTTAGGGCAGATTTTAAAACTAAAAAGTCAGTCTGCAGACAAAAACTTAAAAGTTTTGGAGCTTGGTGAATTTAAAAAGAAACGAAAAACGTGAATGTGCAGGCTCATTAATCGTGTGGAAACAATGCATGTATAGGGCCAAATGTAAATGCTTTGTTTTATGGCCAAATATGACCATTCTTAAATTAAAATTACACATTTTAGCCTCTGAGGGCAGATTTTAAAACTAAAGAGTCAGTCTGCAGACAAAAACCACGTTGTTTTAAAAGTTTTGGAGCTTGGTGAATTTAAAAAGAAACGAAAGTTAATGTTGCAGGCTCATTTTAATAACTTTACTGTACTGTAGGTTTAAATAAACTCAACAATTTCTCATTAATCTCGCTGAAATTGACATTTGGCTGCTGATTATTGAGTCAAAAACTGAATTTTGCAAATTATTAATAATGCTTTGAAAATGTCAAATATAGCATTAAAGTGTTTCTTTTTTAGGCCTATATATTGTGGGACGTGATTTATCACGAGCAACACAAATATAAAAAAAAAGAAAGGGGGTCACAGTAAAGTTAAAGTGATGCTTTACAAGCAGATCCTGCCATGACAGTCTCCTCTCTCTCTCCTCTCTCTCACTCACACACACACACACACACACACACACACACACACACACATATATATAAACACACACCTGGACAAACACACACACACACACACACACACACACACACACATCGACCTCTGCAGATTCTGGAGACCCGGATAAGGACTCTCCCGGTTGTAAACGGAGACGCACGAGGACGAATTTCACCGGGTGGCAGTTGGAGGAGCTCGAGAAGGCGTTCAACGAGAGTCACTATCCAGATGTGTTCATGCGGGAGGCGCTCGCGCTCAGGCTTGACCTCGTGGAGTCCAGGGTTCAGGTAAAGACACCAAGACATCAGACATCACATATTTTAAAGGGAAGCATTGACTCATTTGTTTAGTCTATTGGAGGAAAAAACTGACGGTTTGGAGTTACTGTTCTGATTTTTTAATCATTTTCAATCTTTACTGTCAAAAACTACAAAACATTATGAAGAAAATGTGATTTGTTTAGTGAAGGGCCACCACACACAGAGATAGCTATTTGTCAATTATCAAGGCATCGATAAAGGGACTCTTGAATTATGCATGGAGGGAACCTATTGATTTATGGGTTAATAAAAACAAGGCTATTTACTGAGCAAACCAAGGGGTGAAAATGGCAACCTCCAGTTATACATTTACCTCCATATATATATATATATATATATATATATGAATATATATATATATATATATATATATATATATATTTATATATATATATATATATATGAATATATATATATATATATATATATATATATATATATATGAATATGTAGATAAAATAAAATTATATTTACAGAATACTACTTTTTGAGCTGGGCACAATTCCACCCTTATTTTTTATCTACAATTTTAATGTACAATTTTTTGGTGATTCAATTTAAGGTTTAAGATCATTTAAGCTAAATCAATTATTATTATTAATAATAATAACAATAATAACAATTATATATATAATTATATATTATATATAACATAATTATATATATATATATATATAATAATAATAATTATTATTATTATTTGTATTATCATTCTAATGATGGTATTTTTTATTATTATTTGTATTATTATTATTGATAAAGACAAAAGACATACGTTATTTTAAAATAATGCTCTTTATAGTGGTATAAATATTAACAACAAAATGATTTACATACTTTAATTAATAATACAAATAGAATATTACTAAAAATATGAATTTGAAATTATTTAACAATAATTCAAGAGCTTAAGAGAATGTCTGTTTGAGCAATTACTTTAAAGAAACCAAATACATATCATTATGTTAAAGGTGACGCACCATCTTTCACATTTCATATTTAATTTGATAATAATAGCTTAATAGTAAAATAACAATAATAATAATACAGAAAGACATAGCTTTAGTACCTATTATTTGCTCAGCATGTAGCAGCTGTGTATTCGTTTATATTCTATATTGTATTTTAACGTATATATATTCATGTATTTCTAAATGAGTCACATATACACGCATACACGGTTGGATGGAGATAGAGATGGAGCAGAAGCGGGACAGAAGCGGAGCTCCGTTTTGCTGGATGTTGTTTTGGGGGGATTTCGCTCCTAAACCTCAGATTATTGTTCCCTCAAGCTGCTTAGCGCTCCTTTATCACCAGGTTTTTGCGGAGGAAAGATATAAACCAACATTAACAATTCATAAGAAGCTCCATTGTCGCAACATGATGTTGGTGCGTTCCGTTCTTTATCATGCGACGTTCTCGAACCCTGCTTCTTGCATTCTAAACTCCTGGTTGTTATCAGCTCCGAACATACGGCCCTGAGCGCGCCCAGAGGCCGGCCAGCGAGCGCTCTCAGGCGGGGGAAGCTCTCTGTCTTGGCTCGATGCGGAGGGAGGAGAACCGGAGTGGCTGGGGTGTGTGTGGAAGAGACGGGATGTGGCTGATTTAGCTACGGGTACAATTAAATGTAATTGGCGGAGACTCATTGGTAATTAACACCGGCACATCTGTGCATCTGCTGGTCCACCGCTGTGACCTATTAACCTAATGTACTCTGCACTAAACAAAGACACAGGCAGGCATGGCACAGGACAAGGATTTCAAGATTCAAGATTCAAGATGTTTATTGTCACGCCGGTTGTACAGGTACAAACGTGTGAAATACTTTGCTATGCTGGGATCTCCATTAAAATAATAAGTTATATTACATTTACATTACAATTACATTTACATTACAATTATAAAGAAGAAATACTTTGTACAACGGCATATTAAGAATATATATACAGGCATATCAAGAACATATTTATTAAGAACATATACAGTATATACAGTATAAGATATATTTTTGTGTCAAATGGTGTCTTATGAATTATCTATTTAAAAGTCTGATGGCCTGGGGGAAAAAAATTTTTCCTCAGTCTGCTAGTGAGAGCCCTGGGGGTCCTGATTTCACTTGTTTCAGGGCTTTGTGGAATTTGTTTGGATTTGTTGGCAATATGGTTTTGTCCTTATACCATCTGATAACCACCCTGACATTGATTTATTTATCACTATTGTTATGGCAGGTGTGAACTCTGCTATTATATGTGAAGCCTGCTTCAATGTATTCATCTTCTTGAAGGGGGGAACAACACTTTAATCCAAGAAAATAACTCATCCTCAAAAATGGCCACAAATTTTAATCTAATCATCAAATCGTTTTGTCCTTACCATCTGATAACGATACGATACAACTTTATTGTCAGTTTGCACTGAAATTCATTTTGCATCCATAGGCAGCTCAGTTTGAAAAAAAGTACACATACATTAGACATACTGTTACCATAGACAGACAGACAAGTAAGACCCATCAGACAAAAACAAAACACATCACAATTATTCATACATAACCCATTACAAAATTACCATCTGTCCTCTGGATTTACATGTTCTTTAGGAGCATACTAATTGTTATTTAGCAACAAGATGGATTGATGGACAAAAGCGTTCTTTAGCCTGATGCGGTTAAATGTAGGGACTCTAAATCGCCTCTTGGAGGGCAGAAGTTGAATAACCGCCCTGACACTGATTTATTTATCACTATTGTTATGGCAGGTGTGAGCTCTGCTGTTATATGTGTAGCCTGCTTCAATGTATTCATCTTCTTGAATGGGGGCACGTTATAAGGAAACACTTTAATCCAAGAAAATAACCTCAAACTCATCCTCAAAAAATGACCACAAATTTTAATCAAATCATTTCTGGTCAAAAGGTGAACATTATAGTGTCCAAACAGGAAGTATTTATTGCAGGGACATTGGACTGAATTGCATCAGATTGTGGAGGTGTTCATGATGTTCAGCCTAAAATAAATGAACACCCTGTTTTATAAAACTTGTATAATCATTGTTGTCCCAACCAATGAAACAATCATGTTTATTGTTGATTAATTGATCCATTATTTTATGCTTATTTAGACTGAAAAATGTCCACAGAGCCCAGGGTGATGTCCTTAAATTGCTTTTTTCTTGTCCACCCAACAGTCCAAAACATGAATGTATTTGATTTACTATGATACAAATTCGAAAGAAGCAGAAAAAAACACCATAATAGAGTAGCTAAAACAAGCAAATCTCTATCAATTAATCATTGAAGTCATTTATCAAGGAAAAATGCTAATCAAAATTGTAGATGATTAATTATCTGGTAATGGATTATCCATTAATCAACTAATTTCAGCACTAATCCCCAACTAAACTCCAAAACCAAATAGAATATTCTGAGATGTTTTGACAGATGTTCACATGGAAAGAAACCACTACCTGTGTATGCATGTATTTAACGTCTGTGTGTTTTTGTGCTTAGGTTTGGTTCCAAAACCGACGTGCTAAATGGAGAAAGAAGGAGAACACAAAGAAAGGGCCGGGGCGGCCTGCTCACAACTCCCACCCGACCACGTGCAGCGGCGAGCCCATGGACCCCGAGGAGATCGCACGCAGGGATCGAGAGCGGGCCGAGAAGAAGAAGCGGAAGCAGGAGAGGAAGCTGCTGAAGTCTCAGAACAAACTTCTCGCGGGCGACAGCTTCCACACACCCGGAGGTTCAGAGAGCGACAGCGGCGTCTCCCAGTTCACCGACAGCGAGCAGCAGTCTTCAGGGAGTATTCACCTTGAACTGCCAGCATCAAAGGGTGCAGGAGGACACCAAACTGAATCCAGCTGTGACCAAACACGACACGACTTCAGCCAACTACAAAACCACCAAAACCAAAGAACCGCGGGAGAACCGGAGCAGGTTTCTCCAGGCAGCACGCACAGCTCCAGTCCTGGAGGCCCGAGGTCCTCCGCCCTGCAGAAACGCAACCCTTTCAGCGTGGAGAGCCTCCTCTCCGACGCCACGCCTCGACGGAAACCTCAGCTGGACTTCCCCTCGTTGCCCAGTCAGAGGACACTGGTGGGTAAAGGTCACTTCTTGCTTTACCCCATTACCCATCAGCCCTTGGGCTTTCTAGTGCCCCAAACAGCCCTGAAGGCCTCACCGTGTCAGGACGTTAACAGGCTCAGCCTGGGACAGAGGAGCCCCGCTCCCTCTGACCTCTCCAGCTTTGTCACTAAGCCTCTAAACTCGGATCATACGGAGCACAACACGCAGCACCACCACAATCACATTAGCAATAGAGTGGATGGAGCAGACACGGAGGAGTGTGGTGGTGACTGCAGCGACGGACGACTCCCCGTTTCTCCTCCGCCAGGAGACAGCGTGTCTCGGACCAGGCCGAGCCCCGGCGACGGCAGCAGCGAGGAGACGAGTTTGAAAGTTCTAACGGAGGCAGCGGCCGACGGCTGCCAAGCCGCCGAGCTGTGTGCTAAAGAGAAGGGTGTAAGAGAGGAGCGAGCGTCTCCAGACCTCTCCGAGTGTCTCAAGGCAAACACAGACTGTCAAGAAACACCCGGAACAGATGGAGAGGATGTCGATATGGACTAACACTTTCCAAGGAGCAAACATAAACAAAGGACCAGGAACACCGCTCAGACTATTCAAACATTCCCAAAGCTCTGCTGAGACACTCGAAAAACACATATCAGGAATCAGGAGACTTAATTCTCATCTATTTTTTAATCATAATGTGTGATCAATCCAGATGGCCCCCCAAAAAAAGCTGTCCTCATATTCAGGCGTTAGGCCTCAACACCTTTAGAAGCAGCTTCTCTTTCTCCTTTACGGGGACCAACTTGTAACAATAAAACATCTTACACACAACAAAAATCCTCAGATATTGTAAAAAGGAGAAAATGATATTTATATGTAAACATTTTGATAAATAAAGTTATTGTTTAAATTGAATCACTGTGTTGCTGGGGGGGGGGGGGGGGGGTTGGAGGTTGCTGTGTGGCATAAACCTTGGATCATGGCTGCTGGAGTTTTGTCATGTTACAGCAGATAAATCCTCCTTTTTTTCTCTGTGTAGTGAGCCGGAGCTGGGGCTCAAGTCCGTCTGGCTGTTTGTATTTATTGCTTTAACAAATTTATTCATTTGAAAGGCCGAGCTGGAATGAGGTTAGTGGCCGCGGGGCTATAGGACCCTGCGCCTCCTGCTGAGTTTTGATATGAAAGTAATTATTTTCCCACTGGCTGCCTGCGAGGTCTCCAGGCAGTTTTCTTTTTTTTTTTCTTCCTCCTTTTCAGCCCAAAGGGTTATTAGACATTACCGATTTCTAGTGATACGGAATCACATAAACTTCCTACAATAATAGAATTAGCATGAAAGGCAGGGGTGTCAAATTGAAATGGGAAAATAATAGCCGCGCCAGCTGCATCGTGCGCGTGTGTGCGCATAGTCTATTGAGGAGGAGGAGGAGGAAGAGGAGGAGGAGGAGATGTGGGAGATTCGTGGGGCGGAATTTTCATGAGCTGCCTCGGTTGTCAGACGGCCCTTGTAGTCGGCTATATTAAGATAGATGTTCGATGATATCCCTCATTGTTCTGTCGCTTATATTGATGTTGCTGCGTTATCGCCCTATTGATCATGTGTCGCACATAATAGGACAGGCGCGCGCCCGCCTGCCTGCGCCCTTTTTTTTTTATACAAAAGCGCACGGGCCCCTCGTCATTTGTTCTAATAGGAGCTGGAGTCCCTCGAGGGGGGAGACAGATAAAGATATAGGAGAGGCAGAGAGAGGGAGAGAGAGGCAGAGATGTGCAAGGCTCACTTGCATTCATAATTTTTGTGACCAATTGTTGGCTAAGAAAGAGAAAAAAAGTGTCTGAATTAAAGGTGTCAGAATCAGAATGGTGTTTATTGCCAGGTGTAAGAGGTATACACTAGGAATTTGCTTTGGTGTTGTTGGTGCAAGTTAAACAGTATAATAACAAAAGAATAGATAAAAACGCTAGAATAAAATAAGAAACTAGAAAAAATTGAAATTCTAACCAATATACAATATACAAAATAAGCTATAAATAAAAAATAAACATGATATTTTTTTATTTTTTTATTTATTTAACCTTTTTTTTAACCAGGTTAGTCCCATTGAGATAAGACCCTCTTTTCCAAGGGAGACCTGGCCAAGACGGTCAGCAGCAAGAACACAAAGTTGCAGACACAAATAGAGATAAAATACAATTCACAAACACTAAAAGCACTAAAATTTGCGTTAAAAGAGAACTATCTAAAGACAATTAGGGGGACAAAAAGGAACTTTTCTGGGAGTCAGCTGTACAACAAGGGGGCTAAAAACAGTGGCATGCCATAGGGTCTGCTTCTAAAGCCTTCATTTTAGATATAAACATATTTAAACAGATATATAAACAGATAGTGAAAATAATGTTTAGGGACAGTTTCCTAAATGTGCAGGTGTGTTGCCCACTGTGCAGGAAAAAAAGAGTGTGTTTAGCTTATAAAGTGTAAACGCCACCAATTCCCTGGAAAGTGAAATCCCAATTATTAAAACCATTAATTCTGTGGAGGCAGGCAGCGCGCGGAGGAGAGGAGCGCGTGTTGACAGCGCGCGCGGCTAAATATCCCTGATCCCTCCAGGTCACCTCGCCTTTATTTGCAAATAAATTGAGGGGGATCCGAGGGACAGAGCTTTACTCTGCTTGCACCGACCCTAAAATGAATTTCCGTGCCTGAGTCCCTTTAATAATATTTACATAATTTTTTTGCTGGGTGACTGTGCTATTTGCGCTGTAGGAAGCAGGAGGGCTTATTATAGGGAAATAATTAGACAAGAGGACGAAGGAGGAGAGAGAGAGAGAGAGTGAGAAACAGCAGGAGAAGGAGGAGGAGGATGGGTTAAGACCGGAGCATGAGCACTAAATTCCCAGACAGCTAAAATCAATGAAAGTAATAACCCTATTATTTAATTCATAAGGACATTATTTCCCCATAAGGCCTCAGGAAACGTCCCCTTCGACCGAAACAATCACATTAAATCGTTCATTCCGCGTGCGCTTGTGTGAAATTTCTTACTTTTATTCTTTTTTTTTTTTTGGAGGAAGGGGGGGGGGGGGGGGGGGGACGCTTTATTATAATCGGTTAGTTTCAAGAGTGCGATTAATTAGAAAATATAGGTCTGATCTCTCCTTTCAGCGAGGCCTTTTATATGGGAGTGAGTGTGCGTGTGTGTAGACACAATGAGATCATAAAAATGCGCCTTTGTTGCGGATTAGGGGCGATTTTTTACCAAATAATTAAAGAAATTAACTGAAAAATAGGGTTTTTACTGTGGAACAACTTTGGACATATAGGCCTCCATATTATCAGAGGCAACATAACTGATCCTTCACAACCAGAGTGTGTAATCATAATATTTATCTTTATCTATCTCACTATATATGTTCATTTGGAACATTTAATTAAAGGCCTCACAATCAGGGAAGTGCAGCCTATATAGCTTATATGTTTGTAGGAAATAAAGATGATCTCATTACTCCAAACTGCATCTTAGAGGTAGAAATCTAACAGATTATAGTCTTGTAGTGCAAATCAGCTCCAGAAACAGGCTCTTGTTTAGCCTTTATATGATTTTAGTTGCTTTTTACATCGTTTTTTAATCAGAATCAGGTTTATTTTGCCAAGTATATACATGCAAGGCAAAATTTGACTCTGGTTTTTATACAGCTCTAACAACTAATAACAGAATAAAGAATACAATAATAAAATGTCTATACAAGTCAAGTGTTAGGGAGTTGTAAACAATACAAATATTGCTAAAAAGTAAATACTGGATGGATATACGTGGATTGGATGGTTATGTGGAGATGTATATATACATTGAGTAGAAATTTGATTCAAAAAGATGAAAGACATGCATTCTGCAAGTCAAAACAAGAAGGAAATACAACTTTTTCTGTCAATTTTCGGAAGAAAATGCCTGTGTTTGCGTTTTATTGCACAAATGTGATCTATCTGATTATAGTTATTCATTAGTCTATCTATCTATAGTGCAAATCAGCTCCAGAAACAGGCTTTCATTAAGTCTTCATATGACTTTGGCTGCTTTTTACAATATTTTTGAATCTGAATCAGGATCAGAATCAGGTTTATTTCGCAAAGTATATACATACATGGAATTTGACTCCGGTTTTATGCAGCTCTCTCAATGTACCTACACAGAAGAGAAATAACACAGTAAAGAATACAATAATACAAATAAAAATAAAATGTCTATATACAAGTCAAGTGTTAGGGAGTTTTAAACAATACAAATAGTGCAAAGAAATACATACTGGATGGATATACCTGGATTAGAGGATTATGTGGAGATGTCTATATACTGTATGTACACTGAGTAAAAAAGATGAAAACATTCATTCTGCAAGTCAAAACAAGAAAAAAATACAACTTTTTCTGTCAATTTTGGGAAGAAACTACCCGTGTTCGCGTTTAAATGGACAAATATGATCAACCTGAGTATAATTATTCATTAGTCTATCTATCTATCTATCTATCTATCTATCTATCTATCTATCTATCTATCTATCTATCTATCTATCTATCTATCTATCTATATCTATCTAGATTATCGTCTTATAGTACAAATCAGCTCGAGAAAAGGGCTCTCAAGCTGCTCTTTACATTGTTTTTGATTCTGAATCAGGATCCGAATCAGGTTTATTTCGCCAAGTATAAACATACAACGAATTTGACTCTGGTTTTATTCAGCTCTCTCAATGTACTTACCCCCACTATAGACATAACAGAATAAAGAATACAATAATAAAAATAAAATGTCTATATACAAGTCAAGTGTTCAGTATAGGATACTGGATGGATAGGTGGACTATAGAGGATTATGTATAGCATGTATGTGGAGATGTCTATACCCTGTATGTACACGGAGTAGGTTTTTTGTTTAGGATTTTTAAATCCCAAATAAATCTAGTATTTGGATTTCTGGTATTGGAGTAACAGTAATATAGTATAATAACAGCTGGATAGGGGGCTGCATTTATTTATTTAAAGTGCAAGGTTTAATAACGCGTTAGCGCAAATTTGTTTTAACGGCACTAATTTCTTTAACACAACTTGTGATTTTTCAGGTTGTTGCGGGCTCAGTTTTAAAGCTAGAGTGAACATACTGGTATCATATGAAACTAGAAGACCAAAGGAATCCATTGGTATCAACCATGTCATACTAGTTTTTCATGAAGGAGGCTAAATAATGCGACTAATTTTGGTGAGGAAAAACTGGCATGGCCATTTTCAAAGGTGTCCCCTGACCTCTGACCTCAAGATATGTGAATGAAAATGGGTTGTATGGGTACCCACGAGTCTCCCCTTTACAGACATGCCCACTTTATGATAATCACATGCAGTTTGGGGCAAGTCATAGTCAAGTCAGCACACTGACACACTGACAGCTGTTGTTGCCTGTTGGGCTTGAGTTTGCCATGTTATGATTACAGCATATTTTTTTATGCTAAATGCAGTACCTGTGAGGGTTTCTGGACAATATTTGTCATTTTTTTGTGTTGTTAATTGATTTCTAATAATAGATATATACATACATTTGCATAAAGCAAACATATTTGTCCACTCGCATGTTGATAAGAGTATTAAAAACTTGACAAACTGAGTAGGTATTTTTTAGGATTTTGGTTCAAAAAGATGAAAACATTCATTCTGCATGTCAAAACAAGAAGAAAATACAACTTTTCTGTCAATTTTGTGAAGGAAATGCACAAATGTGATCCATCTGAGTATAAGTATTCAATTGTAAACAAACTATCTATCTATCTATCTATCTATCTATCTATCTAGATTATCGTCTTATAGTGCAAATCAGTTCGAGAAAAGGGCTCTCAAGCTGCTTTTTATATTGTTTTTGAATCTGAATCAGGATCCAAATCAGGTTTATTTCGCCAGGTATATACAACCAACAAACAACACTATAGATGATTATGTATAGCATGTATGTGGAGATGTCTATATACTGTATGTACACTGAGTAGGTTGTTTTTTTTAGGATTTTGGTTAAAAAAAAGATGAAAAAATACATTGTGCAAGTCAAAACAAGAAGAAAATACAACTTTTTCTGTCAATTTTGGGAAGAAAATGCACAAATGTGATCCATCTGAGTATAAGTATTCAATGGTAAACAAACTATCTATCTATCTATCTATCTATCTATCTATCTATCTATCTCTAGAGAGAGAGAGAGAGAGAGAGAGAGAGAGAGAGAGCGAGAGAGACAGAGATGTTTTGTTGGCACCATCCCGACCGACCGATCGATCACACCGAGCCGGGGACCGGACAGGCCCTCCCGCGGTGTCCGTGCCTCTCATGCATCACACTTTATGAATTCAATTTCAACCGGAGAGAAATTTTCAATTTGAGCGCGCGATCATTACGGCGTGGGGGGATAGCGTAAATTGTTTTTGCTCTATTATGCATTCGGACGCCATCATTTTTCTTTCTAATTACCGAGGTGTCAGTGCGGCCTGTCACCCGGGCGCTGATTTTCAATTTAACTGATCATCATACATTCATTTTCCCATTTGATAAATCTGCTATCTAGACGCGCCCGCCATGCCCGGAATGTTAAGCGGCGCTGGGGCGCAGTAATAGGGGGATGTGTATGCGGCAATGAGCGCGGATCAGCCAGCTAATTTAGCACCTTCCACATTCCCCGTCTCCATCCCCCATTTCCAATCCTCAAGAGGAGGCAAGGAGAAAAAAGAAAAAAAAACAGGAGAGGAGAGGAGAGTCCAATGCTGCCTATATAACCTCCAGGAGTGAAAACCCCGAGGTTATAGAAAGAATCAGAGAAATAATGTGAGAGAAGAAGAAGAGAAAGTCCTCCAATCTGATGCAATTTAGAAGCAGGATTAATTAACGCTAATTGAGTTCTTCAATCCGTGTTGTTCTTATTTAATAGAAACAAATTTGCACAATTAATTATCAACGTAATTTCAAGAAGCTATTATAACCTTCTTCACCTCCTCTGTGACTCTCCATCACCTCCCTCATCCAACACTGAGTAAATGAGCAGCTTTTGTCATTTAGGCGTCTTTGATCCGGACTGGGAGGACTAGGAGGGCCTGCAGCCAACAGACAGCAGGATCCTCTGGACTTATTTCATTTACAAACCACTGATACACTGATAGCCTATATAAACCCCCACACTAACAGACAACACTGGGCCTTTTGAGACAATAAGGTGGATCAGTTTGATCAACATTCATAGTTATTTTTAAGGTCTATGACACTAATGATAGTATATTATTAGTATTATTCAGTTCAAACAGAGACTTATAGACATAATGCATTTATACCAGTTTGACAAAAAAAAAACCCACAAAAAACAGGAGAGGAGAGGAGAGTCCAATGCTGCCTATATAACCTCCACGAGTGAAAACCCCGAGGTTACAGAAAGAATCAGAGAAATAATGTGAGAGAAGAAGAAGAGAAAGTCCTCCAATCTGATGCAATTTGGAAGCAGGATTAATTAACGCTAATTGAGTTCTTCAATACGAGTTGTTCTTATTTAATAGAAACACATTTGCACAATTAATTATCAACGTAATTTCAAGAAGCTATTATAACCTCCTCCACCTCCTCCACCCCTCTGTGACTCTCCATCACCTCCCTCCTCCAACACAGAGCAAATGAGCAGCTTTTGTCATTTAGGCGTCTTTGATCCGGACTGGGAGGACTGGGAGGACTGGGAGGGCCTGCAGCCAACAGACAGCAGGATCCTCTACTGGACCTGTTTCATTTACAAACCCCTGATACACTGATAGCTTATAGAAACCCCCACTAACAGACAACACTGGGCCTTTTGAGACAATAAGGTGGATCAGTTTGATCAACATTCATAGTTATTTTTTAATTATGGCAGGTCTATGATACAAATGATAGTATATTATTAGTATTATTCAGTTCAAACAGAGACTTATAGACATAATGCATTTATACCGGTTTGACAAAACCGGTATAAATGCATACTCTAAAGTACTGAAAGGTGCTATATAATTACATTTATTATTAGGGCTGTCAATCAATTAAAATAGTTAATCGCGAATTAATCACACATTTTTTGTATCTGTTCAAAATGTACCTTAAACGGAGATTTGTCAAGTTTTTAATACTCTTATCAACATGGGAGTGGGCAAATATGTTTGCATTATGCAAATATATGTATATTTCTATTATTAGAAATCAATTAATAACACAAAACAATGACTATTATTGTCCAGAAACCCTCACAGGTACAGGTATGCTCAAATCATAACATGGCAAACTCAAGCTCAACAGGCAACAACAGCTGTCAGTGTGTCAGTGTGCTGACTTGACTATGACTTGCACCAAACTGCATGTGATCATCATAAAATGGGCATGTCTGTAAAGGGGAGACTCGTGGGTACCCATAGAACCCATTTTCATTCACATATCTTGAGGTCAGAGGTCAAAGAATCCCTTTGAAAATGGCCATGCCAGTTTTTCCTCTCCAAAATGTAGCATCAGTTTGGAGCGTTATTTAGCGTTCTTCACGACAAGCTAGCATGACATTGTTGGTACTAATGGATTCTTTAGGTTTTTAGTTTCATATGATGCCAGTATCTTCACTCTAGCTGTAAAACTGAGCCCGCTACAACCTAAAAATCGTAAGTATGTATTAAAGAAATTAGTGGCGTTAAAATGAATGTGTTAACGTGTTATTATCGCGTTAACTTTGAAAGCCCTAGTTATTATTATTATTATTCATCAGTGGTTCATTGATCAACACTGATGAAGACCATGAGATGTGGATAAAAGCTCTGGAAAAGTGGACCCAAAGTTAAGTTTTTGTCAAACTTCTACTTCCAAGGTCAAGAATGAAAAGTGGTAACTCGTGTGACAGATTTAACAAAAAATAATTTATTTTGGTAAATCACTCAATCAAATTTATTTATAAAAAGAAGCACCTACTCCTTTTCAAATCAATTTACACTTCCTACACATTAAATAGAAACTTAATTTTCTCAAAACTAATTAGAGTTATTAAATTAAAGTAAATTAGAACTTATAGAGAACTTATAAGTTAAATACTTTAGTAGCCTGTCAGCCAAACTTTTCTCTTTGACATCCGGAACTAGTTGGTTTATTTTTAACCCTAACGTTGTGTGGTCTCCTGGAGACTCAAAAAACATATTAGCATTTTATCACCTTGATACTTGATGACTTTTCTTAATTCTATAAGAATTGCTCATAAACATGCAACATGCATTTTAACCTGCAGTCACCTGGAGGACATGTCACATTATTTCTGTTTGGGGTCTCCGGCTGTAAAACATGCTTAAATATAGTGGATTTTCATAAGCTCTATGATTTGGTGTTGACGGTAATTTAAAGCCTACCCTCCTAAATCCCAAATAAGTCTAGTATTTGGATTTCTGGTATTGAAGTAATAGTAATATAGTATAATAACAGTTGGATAGGGGGTTGCATTTATTTATTTAAAGTGCAAGGTTTAATAACGCGTCAAATTTGTTTTAATGGCACAACTTTTTAAACAGTTTTAAAGCTAGAGGGAAGGTACTGGTATCATATGAAACTAGAAAATCTAAGGAAGCGAAGGAGGCTAAATAACGCTACTAGTTTTAGTACTACTAGTTGCAAAGAAAAACTGGCATGGCCATTTTCAAAGAGGTTCCTTGACCTCTGACCTCAAGATATGTGAATGAAAATGGGTTCTATGGGTACCCACGAGTCTCCCCTTTACAGACATGCCCACTTTATGATGATCACATGCAGTTTGGGGCAAGACATAGTCAAGTCAGCACACTGACACACTGACAGCTGTTGTTGCCTGTTGGGCTTCAGTTTGCCATGTTATGATTTAAGCATATTTTTTTATGATAAATGCAGTACCTGTGAGGGTTTCTGAACAATATTTGTCATTGTTTGGTGTTATTAATTGATTTTCTAATAATAGAAATATACATACATTTGCATAAAGCAAACATATTTACCCATTCCCATGTTGATAAGAGTATTAAAAACTTGACAAATCTCCCTTTAAGGTATATTAAGGTACAAAAATTGGTGATTAATTTGCCATTAATCACAATTAACTATGGCCAATCATGCGATTAACTGTGATTAAATATTTTAATCGATTGACAGCCCTACATTTTAGCAAACAAAATGAATATATATTTGTTCAGGTAGAGCCCATAAAACATGAAATCGTTCCCTATTTGGTGTATTAACAATGCTTTATGGTAATTTCTTGCATATCGTCTCCTTCATTTAATGTGCAGTTTGTGGCAAAGCAAAAGAAGGATTACAACTTAAATACTTCTCTGTTGGGTTTTAATAAGTAAATAATAAATAAGGAATAAAAGGAAAGAATAAAAGTGAACATGTTTGATTATTATTAATAATTTTCCACTCACAGCTTTGTAACCTCAAACAAAGAGGAAGTAAAATCAAAGCCAAAATAAACACAAGGGATATTTTGCACTTAATAGTTTTCTTCAATATGTACAAAACCCCCTTTGGTGTTTGTAGATGCTGACTGAGACACACACATCCCTATAAGCCCACCTTGTTTAAATGCCAATAAGTACAGTCAGAAGCGGTGTGTGTGTGTGTGCGTGTGTGCGTGTGTGTGTGTGTGTGTGTGTGCTGTAGTGTAATGAACGTTTATGGGCACAAAGCAGCTTTGGTTTTGTCGTGTTCTTTGTTTCATTAGCCCAGTGGTTGTAATAAATGCCAACGAGCCAACGGGATAGATTTTAATTAAGTCAGTGAGAGATGAGTGGAGTGACACAGAAAGCGGGGCAGGGCGGGGAGAGATGGAAGTGGAGGGGGACAGCTTTTCAATAAATCGGTTCGCTCAGGGGTTAGTCGGTGATTTCCTCGGCAAAGTGTTGGGGCCGAGCAGGACTCGCAGTAATTTGGTTGATAAATCAGCGGCGTTAGGGGCATGAAGCTTGCCGCTCGACCGGTTGGTTCTGCGTGTGATTTATGTGTTACCCGGGGGTCGTACACAAGCCCATGACAGTCCAGGATGAATTAACCAGGAGCCCGCGCGCTCCTAATGAGCGGGTATTATTTCGCTCACACCCCTTCCTTTAAAAAAAAAAAAAAAAAAAGTGTGAGGAACGAGCCTGGCATACGACCCTCCCCTCCTCTTCCTCACCCCATCCCCCCTCCTCTCCCCTCCCTCCCCCCCTCCACTGTGCCATCCCCGAGGTGTCGCATTGATTCAGCATCAGAGAGTTAAACACACACACACACACATAGAGCGAGAGAGATGGTGTGTGTTATTTATCTACAGTGTATGAGACAAATTGTTCAATAGAGGTCTGGCACCAGCCGATTGGGGTTAACTGAAGCGTAGAAGTGACAGACACACGTCCCGACAAAAGATTCAAAACACTAAACAATTTCATCACATATCGATCATCAATACTAACCGTGTATTTTAAAAAAGCTCATTGGACCTACAGTACACACAGTGATGGAGGAAGATGCTTTACCACACTACTCTGTTACTAGTAAAACTGTATTTAAAATGAGACTTAGGTAGAAAAACATAAGTCATCAGCATACGTGTGCACTATCATAAATAGTAACTGCAGAAAAATGGCCAATGGTTCTCGGATCCTTTACTTAAAGGTCCCATATTGTAAAAAGTGCGATTCTCATGTCTTTTATATTGTAAAGCAGGTTTAAGGGGTATAAAAATACTGTGAAAGTATCGAAACGCTCAATCTATGGAGAAATACACACAGCCCGTATTCAGAAACTGTGAGTTTGAAACACACTGTCAGGATTTCTGTCCATTTGTGATGTCACAAATCTGCAATATATAGACTAATTCACAGTTTTAAACGTAACCATTCTGAATATGTGCCAGTTTATTTCCGGTTGCAGTTTATGTGAATGACATCAGCTGACAGGAAGTAATCATGGACCCAAACTGTTGCCTAGCAACGCAATTCTGTTACAATTCCGTTGAATGTGTTAAAGCGAAGCGTTTCACAGAGAGGGTAAATACAGGCATATTCAGGCAGACAGTGTGGCAGACAAAATAAAGTTTTTTTGAACATTACAGCACGTAAACATGTTCTAGTAAACTGTGAAGGTAGAAAGTATGAACCTGAAAAGGAGCATGATATGGGACCTTTAAGTAAAAGCAGTAGCCTACCACAGTGCACAAATGGGCAAAATAGACCTGAAATGTCAGATGGCTAGTGGTTCACACTTATAACAAGCGTCAAATCAGAAAGCACAGTTGCAATGTCAAACATTTGTACCCGTCTATGTGAATATAAAACAGCCACAAACAAAAACAGATGAAGGTATGGTAAGACTAAACCAAGCAGAGTTGATAGGCCCTCCTGTGTACTTGAGAAATTGATCTTATAGCATGTCACCCCTTCTGCTCACTGCTCACAAGTAAGTAAAAGTTAAAGGTGCAGTGTGTAGGACATAGCGGTGAAGTTGCAGATTGCAACCAACTGAAACTTCTCCCGCGTGCTAAGCGTGTAGAAGAACTACGGTGGCGGACGTGAAAGTGTGAAATTGTGAAAGCGCGAATGTCCCTATATGAGCCAGTGTTTGGTTTGTCCGTTCTGGGCTACTGTAGAAACACGGCGGCCGACTCTTTGCAGAGGACCCGCTCAGCATATAGATAGAAATAATTCTTATCTTTCAGGTGATTATACACTCAAGAAAACATACTTATTAATATTATATTCAAGAATTCAAGAATATTGCCAATAGATCCACCTAAATGCTACACACTGTTCCTTTAAGTAAAAGCAGTTAAACAACGGTATATATTATAAGTTAAAGTCCTGCATTCAAAATGTTACTTATACAGAAAAATTAGCAGAAAAAAAGACAAAGTATTAAAATAAAAGTATGCATATGTCAAAAGAAACATTCCCTGTGATTTTTATATCATTAAACATTCAATTATGGTATTATTATAAGTGATGTATTAATGTGTATGTAGCATTTTACTGTTGTATCTGGAGCTAATTTCAACTACTGTTTGGTAGTTTATTTTTATGATCACATGTTTTGTAGGTAAAAGCGTCATTTGCTGAGTTGTCAGATAAATGTAGTGGAGGAAAATTACAAAATAGCGTGAAATGGGAATACTCAAATAAAGTACAAGTACCACAGAAGTGCAGCACTTGAGTAAATGTACTTAGTTATTTTCCACCACTGCCTATGTTATCTTATTGAATTATGATTACTGGTGCTTTAATATGTAAGTAGCATTTTACTGTTGTAGCGGGTGGAGGTGGAACTAATTAAATTGATTCTATATACTGCTGGGTCTTCATACAGTATAACAATACATCATATCTTATTTGTTGGTAAAATCTGAATCTGCAAAGTAACAAAAGCTGTCAGATAAATATAGTGGAGTAAAAAAGTATTAATTAGCATAACATGGAAATACTCAAGTTAGGTACACGTATTGTTCTTAAATTCAGTACTTGAGTAAATAGTTACTTTAGACCACTGAATATGATCTTACAGATCCAATAATATGTATGCAGCATATTACTGATGCTGCTGGTTGAAGTGGTATTATTATACTTTATACACTGTTGGGCAGTTTAATCACATTGTATTAGCTTATCATAAATTATCATGTTAAATCTTAATTTGTAAATCCACAAAATGTAGTGGGGAAAAATGCAGGGCAGTAGTATTTTCCTCTTAATTGTTGTGAAGTAGTATAGGTATAGTAAGTACCCAGAATTCCTACTTAGACCTGGTACTTGAATAAATTTGTGCCTGTATGACTCAGAGGTGAATATTTGAAATGAAAATACAGACTTACTTCCTCCACTCAGCATTGGGACAACACAGCGGTCATATTTGACATGAAGGGTGATTTATTGAACCCCAGTAAAAAGTTCTCAAATGCATAATTGGTTAGTAATGTGTCCTCAGTTGCCAAAGAAGAACATCTAGTAAATCAAAGCCCAGCAGTCAATCAGTGCTGACTCGGTTGTTTTTAACCAGGAAACTGGATTAATATGTGGTTGAGCTGAATGTACGCTGGATGCAGCAGAAATACAGTATATTTATATTCTATTTATACAGCAGTTATATGTATTTTACTGTTAGTGGTTTTAGGATGGGAAACTTAAATAGCACAGAAGAAAAATAACTTAAAATGGATCTTTTTCAGGGTAGTGTGTTCAGAGTGCTGCATGCTGGATTCATGAAGACATTCATCATGACAGACAGGGTTATTTGCAATGCCACAAATAGTGTGTCTGGACCTCGAGGTGAGAGATTCAATGTCAAAGTAAGAGAGCAACCAAATATCGTGTTTTTTTTTTCTGCAGCCTGTGACAAAGTCTATTTGTATTTTATTCATGGTCCAAACAATCACTGTCTGTGTGCTTAAAATGTCAATTTCAGGCCTGATTATTGCTGCTTCCTCATAGGACACTTTGCTTGGTATCTTTAAATTGGTTCCATCATAAATAACACATTATCTATAAATTAAATACACAGTAAATTAATGTATAAAGTGACAAAGGGAATTTAACTTGGGTAGGAAATGAAAGATTTGTATGTTTTATTGATCATTGTGAATGCGGTGTAGGAGTTGTGTTTCCCTGAAGTTGCAAATTATGCAAAAACAACAACAACAACAACCTTTTATAATGACAAAATTGGAATAGAAAGTATTTTGCCAAGCTCAACCAACCAATTAATTATTATTAATAATAATAATAATAATAATAATAATAATAATAATGATAATGATAATGATAATGATAATGACATTCACAAATAAGCACCTGTGTTCTCTTAAACACTTCTATTTGGGGATAATCATGCTCTAAGTTCCCTTTATTTGAGGGCCCCTCAGGGGATGTAAACAGGAAGTATTATGTTACCAGTTAGCTGTCGGCTACAACTTGAGCCCTGTTTTTCTTTGGCCTATTTGTTTACATTTTGTCAAATTGGCACCATTAAAAGTGTGCCGAATTAGCTATGTCTGCAATGTATGTATGCACAGACAACTGGGTAATCACTGGATTACTTTGATACTGAAGAAAACTTTAAAACGTGATGATTTTGAGTCCAGTTCTGGAGTTATAAAGAGCGTTTTTATGATTTCCAAGAGGACTCAGGAAATACTATTTTACTTAACATATATCTGTTATCTGGCACAAAATATCATTAATTTGTATGTAAACTATGAATATGCTGAATATATATTTACTTATAAAGAAGTGAATATAGTTGTCAAAAAATGTAGCGGAGTACAACGTAGGTGATTGCATAGACTGTAAATAAGAAGTGGACGTAGTCACTGTGACGTCCCCCATTGGTTTGTGGACTGCCCTTTTGATGTCTCGAGTTCGGCATTTTGGCTGTTGTCATTTTGGTATTTTGCAACCAGAAGTGACACGAGAGGGTGGAGGTGAGTACAACCAAACACTGAATAAGACATTTTTAGGCGACCAAAACAGTTATAATTAAGTTTCAGGAACTGAAAACACACTGTGAAAGGGTTAAAGTTTCTTACTTGCTTTTTCGTGAGGGGGTCTTAAAGAAACAGGCGCTAAAACAGAGCGTTTCAGACAGAGGGTGAATACAGGTATATTCAGACAGACAGTATGAGGAAAATAATGTGTTTTTTGAACAGTAAAGCATGTAAACATGTTCTAGTAGAAACCCAAAATACAAGTATAAACCTGAAAATGAGCATGATATGTCCCCTTTAAAACAATTATTGGTCATTGTCCCCAATCACTTACATTGAAATAACTTTAGAAAAGTGTTCTCTTTGTAACCAGTATGGACGTGAGGACCAATAAGTCTTTCGGTGCACAAATGGGCAAAATAGACCTGAAAAAATGTAAGATGGCTAGTAGTTCACACTTATAACAAGCGTCAAATCAGCAAGCACAGTTGCAATGTCAAACATGTGTACCCGTCTACGTGAATATAAAACAGCCACAAACAAAAGCAGATAAAGGTATGGTAAGACTAAACCAAGCAGCGAGTTGATAGGCCCTCCTGTGTACTTGAGAAATTGATCTTATAGCATGTCACACCTTCTGCTCACTGCTCACAAAGAGAAAGTCTCTCCTGTGGAGCATGACGTTTCCTTTGGAATTGTGAAACAGCATCATAAAGGCTGAAAACGTGGATTTGTTGGTCCGTGTTGTTTATAGGGTCACAGTCAGCCGAACACATTACACAATGCAGCCGCTGCTTCTTGTGTGTTATCTGTCGTACTTACAGAATGCATATGATGCCGTCATGTGACCTTCTGCCGGTGCTGTAAACCGACAAACTGTTCGCTCTCAAGCATTAATTTATTAATGGTAGAAGGTCATGACTCCTCAAAGTCGCAATAAACGTATGTGGTAACATAGTCTAACCATGATATGCACACAACAGTGTTCCCAACCATGAATTAATACTTTGATTGTAGCAAAAACGTATATCTGTGTCATCTTCAGTTCCCCGCATTCATTCCAGCCCGTTCTCATTCTCAGGGCGTCAAATACTGACGCTTTGTCACGGCTGTTGGCATTTGATACGGCCGCACAAGGCCCCATTCCTACCAGGTTACATTTGTGTAGACAACAAGTCACAAAAGGGTGAGATTTGATATCATACGAACTGTTGTATGAGGATACGTTGCACAAATATGTCCTTATTTGCCACCATATTCATTGGTTTCTTTGAAGCCACTAAGGCTCTCCATTGGATTACTTATGAAGACATACTGTATATAAGTCTTTAAGAACTACCCAAATATCTACTTAAAGTTGTTATGTATTGGTATGCCTGTCTGACCATGCAGATTATGGTAGTGTTGATTCTTTTCATGCCAGTAATGGGGTTACGCTGGGTGGTATATTATTATTAACCCCGTATAGAGATGACTTGTCCGGGCACAGATTCTACATGTTTTTCATTATCTTATGATGAATCATTTCATATGGATTTGGTTTCTCTCTGCAGTGTGGGTATTCAGCAGTTGTTGAGTATAAACTCTTAATATAGAGCTGATTTTGACATCTGATTTAATAAAAAAAAAAGAAAAGTGATATAATGATATAAAAGGAGATAAAGAGGAGATGCTCTTAATGTAAGCAGTGGGGTCAAATATCGTATTTTAGAGATTATGTTATGATTGATTGGGAGCAATAAAATATATGCAACACACTGTGTGCACAAGTAATATTAACCAAGGTTACAGTATAATAAGTGCAGTATGAGACTTGATGCCGGCAAGATGTTAATGTGCATGTCAAGATTGTTCAGTATTTGTCACACGTTTGTTAGCACAAATGTACCCACATAACACACGATGACAAGGATATTTGTGTTTATATGTATGTATAGAGAATAACATAATACATATATTAATCCCACCAATATTTGCATTTACATCACAGTTGTGGCAACTCTGCAGGAGTGATTTGTGTGGCGTAAAAATGTAAACCTAACCAATTTGTTTTGTTGCCTAAACACTGCAGGTTGCTTGCGCAGGTGAACTGATCACTCATGCTGCTGGACATTTGTAGGAAAACGCATGACCCGTTGTGTGAGGATACGTTGGAATTTCTCAGAAACTTTGGTCCTGACAGCTAGATAAAAAAGGACCTTATAAATCCAAATAACATTCTGTCTGTGTTCAATGAAAACAAAACTAATACATGGTGTCTGGTGAGTGGTTATAACCCGGTCTCACGGGAAGTACGCATTTTAGCCTTTATGTCCACAGTTAGGTTCAGGCAACAAACCACTTAGTTATGTTAAAGAAAATTGTCATTGTTGGGCTTAAAATAAGTACGTAAACTAAGTAAAATACGTACAGAAACAACATAACACAACAACGGCAAACACGTCACAAACGTCACTAAAAAAACACGTGACATTCGTAACATGACAAACAGCACTAACGTTACTTACAAAACAAAACACTGGTCTCCTGCTTACAAGTCCTGTGTTTGTTGGACCCATCCACTTCCCCACCAGCCCGCCATAAGCGGTCTTTCTTGCTTTTTATACTACGTCACTAACTCTTACTGTAGCATTTATACACGGATGCGTTTACATTGCAGTCAGTACAGACTACATGACATAAATGACAATCAAGAATGGCGTTCTTAAAGTACTCTAAATGTCTTACGCATTATCGTGGCATTCATACACCTTCTCGTGTGAACGAGCTGGTGGTTAAGATATGTGCCACATAATCACAACGGTTGTTTGTTTCCTGCCTGTATCTCTACTGTCACTTTCAAATAAAGGCAAAAATGACAAAAACATAACCTCTAAAAAAAACATAAAGAAAATATTTGAAATAGATTTTTCTACAATAATATTCTAATCTTAGAAAACTACACATTTTAAGGAACAGCTGTCTCAGTACATTACCCATACACAATAACATCAGTCCCAGGCCCTTCTCTAATGAAAACAGCTATTTTGGAGCTCCTCATTCAAACTGTCTGCGATGGTAAGTGCTAAGATATTAAATCCTTACTGAAACATGGAGGGGCAATGATAACAGCAAAAGTGTTCATAGTCTGTGAGAGTGAATGCACCCAAAAAGGACATATACCGTTGATGTGAACATGATGTGAACTATAAATTTGAAGGTTTGATTTGATTTCTATTTTAAATGGCATCATAAATTTGCTCTTTAGCTGAATGCCTCATGTGTTTTCCGTGTGAAATGGGAGTACAGTGGATGAAAATGTGTTAAAATACTTTGTTTTATTTGATCTTTTTGCATGAAACGCAAAAAGAAGTATTATTTCTGTCAGTAAGGTGTGGAACCAGCAAGGCACAAGGTATGGATAGTCATGTACCAAATCCCAGAGGGTGGTAATCCTTGAATTTTAAAAGAGTTCTGAACAGGCAGCTAAAGCCACCCTTAAGTAGAGTCTCCAGATGCTACTGTTTGTAAATCTGCCAGTTGGAAAACATTATGGACGTCTATAGAAATTACAGAAGACTCAAAATCTCATCAACAGAGAGAGCAGGACAAACAGAGAGATTTGCTTACACCATGTGGAAAAGTCTGCACGTGCTACAGGAGCAAGGGCATTTCCATATTTCCAAAAAGGCGGAAAAATCTATTAAACCAAAGAATTAAATACTTCATCTGCCAGATCCCAGCGCACACATGCCAGGAGTTTGTATTATAAACGCACCGGTAGCTGAAACTTTTGTTTTACTCATGTGCGCTAATCTCCACCCTATCCTGCTCCTACTATAATTTTGTTAGACTTTTTTCATATTTATTTAATAAATGCCCACAGTGCAAACTGTAACTTTGTGTGTCGAGAATTAATGGGAAAAGCCCCGACTGTTAAATCGTAAAATTTGAATTAGAAAGTTCCCATGTAATGCATATCAAACATTTATTAAAGCCACGCAGAATAATTGAATTGTTCTGCTGGTCTAGGTCTGATTTGTTTAACTAAATTCTTTGGCTGTCGAAGTGTGATACAAGATTTCCTGCGAATCCCATTAAAGACACAGGTATCTTTTGTGTGTTTGTGCATCTCCAATACATATCGAACATTTACCATCTTTCCTTTTCCTCTCTTCTCCCTATCTAAGCCCCGGCTCTGCCACTGCTTATCCACATCTTCACTGCTTATCTGCATCGAGCCCCTCAGTGAGATTTCAACCACTGTGACATGTAGAGAAAGCAGAGGCTGTCAGTCAGCTGTGCCAAAGAGATTGAAATCAGAGAAGGAAAAAGGGAATGACAAACCAAAGGGAGAAGGGGAAAAAAGTTAATATAATTTCATTTTTTGACCCTCTGCGACAGAAAGCAGCCTTCACATACAGTATAGAAAGTGAATGCATTAAATCAACTCATGTAAATGTCAGCTCGTGTATCCCTGCAAAAGAAAAATACAAATACATCTGGGAGAAGGTCTGCTCCAACTTATTGGGCTGATTATTAAGCTTTTAATGTCAGCCTCCCGTACACACACCATGAAAGCGTGACACACACACACACACACACACACACAGAGTAGCCCGGGAGGAACTTTGTGTTTTAGTAAGCTAAGTTTCACACATTCACTGGAGGTGTCCTTGCTTTCTACTGGTGTAATTATCACTCCGGGAAAAGTGTTTCATTAGGAAAGCTCCTCTTTCAGACACATTACTCACAGAGGGCTGGACACAGACACCCTGGACAACACACACACACACACACACACACACACACAAACGATCCAGTCCCTAATTCATCACCCCTCGTTCTTGTCCTCAGTCCGATCTGTTTTTCTGGACTTGTTGGCACCTCCTCCTGTTTGTCTTTCATATTTGTTCTTTGACGTTAACTCCTCTGACTCAAAGACCTTTCGTTATTCTTATTAAAACTGCCAGTGTTTTAAACCGCCACCAACCAATTAAAAGAGACTTTTACTAGGGCTGTCAAAGTTAACGCAATAATAACGCATTAACGCAATAAACGGGCTCAGTTTTAAAGCTAGAGTGAAGATACTAACATCATATGAAACTAGAAAACTGAAGGAACCCATTGACACCCACCATGTCGGGAAGGAGGCTAAATCACGCTCCAAATTTGCGCTACATTTTGGTGAAGAAAAATGGGCATGGCCATTTTCAAAGGGGTCCCTTGACCTCTGACCTTAAGATATGCCCGCTTTATGATAATCACATGCAGTTTGGGGCAAGTCATAGTCAAGTCAGCACACTGACACACTGACAGCTGTTGTTGCCTGTTGGGCTTCAGTTTGCCATGTTATGAATTGAGCATATTTTTTATGCTAAATGCAGTACCTGTGAGGGTTTCTGGACAATATTTGTCATTGTTTTGTGTTGTTAATTGATTTCCAATAATAAATATATACGTCCTTTTGCATAAAGGAAGCATACAGTATTTGCCCACTTCCATGTTGATAAGAGTATTAAATACTTGACAAATCTCCCTTTAAGGTACATTATGAACAGATAAAAGATGTGTGATTAATTTGAAATTAACAATTAACAATTTTAATTGATTGACAGCCCTAATTTTTACTGGTCTGGTCTTACTGTTTGGTGTCTAAATGTGCAAATTCAACTTTCACTTTAGCTGAGCTCGAGTGCTCCATTTTCCGTGGTTTCAAACTCTCCTTCAAGCCCTCCTCCATCATGTCTCTTTCCTTCCTGTCTCCAACCCATCATCCCCCTATCTGTCCTCCCTCCTCCTCTTCCTCCTCCACCACTCGCTTCCCCCGCTGCCCTCTCTCTCGCAGGTCTGCAGGTTAATGAGTCGTGAAGTGTGAAAACTTCCTGAGACTCAACCGGAGCTAAATGCTGTTTCCAGATGTGAGTCTACAAACGTCTGGATGTCCGCTTGAAATGAGTTAGAGGGGTGTGGGTGGGGCAGTCGGAGGTGGAGGGGAGGTGAAGAGGAGAACAGAGTGGCACAGAGAGGTGGTGCGTAGAAAAAGAAGATCTGAAAATGTGAGAGAAAGAAGGAGAGGAAAGAAGGGAAAGTGAAAGAAACAAAGAGACTAGAGGATTATTAAACTATTTCACATACACACACTGCTGGTCATTAAACTGGTGCTGAACATCATATCATGTACTTGTCAAGTGACTAATAAAAGCAAGTGTGTGCACTCAGTGTGATGGTGCTCTTGAGGATTTTATTTCTTTAGCAATGATTAAAATGACAGTTTTCTTTTGTCAGATTTGCAGACACACCTCGTAACCTTTGAAAAACTAAACATTGTTTTAACCAAAGTGAAAGGAACTGAGGAGCTGCGTGTGTGTGCATCCTGTCGTTTTCCTGGGAACGTGCAGATAAATATAAAAGACGAATAATGTCATTTTTTAAATATGATTACGGCCACAGAGGAGTTTTACCTTTTAAACAATAACAGTCTGAGCTGCAGACGTCCTACAGCATCTATGATATGATTGACAACCAGTCTCTGCTAACCCTCAAACATCTGGGTAAATCCAAACCCACTATAGTACTATAAATAAAGTGATTTCCAGACTTACAAGGAAATTGCCTTTGTGTTTTGGTGCATAACAATAAACCTTGCAAGAGAAAATAAAAATAAAAGCAAATACTACAATAGTCAGGAAAAATAAATATAGGATAGAAAAACAGCAATAACAATATGAAAAAATACTATAAAAATGTGTACAATATATCAATTTTAAAATGAAAGAGCTGTACTAAAGGCAAAATGTGTTCACAACTCGGGGCTAATCTCATGCTAATCTGTATGCTTTCATACAGATTTAAACCTGCAGTAGGCAGAATATTTTTGGCATCATTGGGCAAATATTCCATAATAACCTTTCAGCATATTGTTATTCAAGTGTTCTGAGAGAAAATTAGACTTCTGCATCTCCTCATGGCTCTGTTTTCAGGCTTTAGAAAGTCTAGACCGTGATAGGAGACTTTGACCAATCACCGGTCATTTCATAGAGAGCGTTTCTATTGGCTGTGCTCCGGCTGGTGGGCGGTGCTTGGTATTTCTTCAACTGTTCTCAACATGGCTGCCGGGTCACAAACTTTCTCATTTTACAGCTAAACAGTACAATACAATATGTTTCTGAATAGGCATTATAGTGACAGAATGTTGATTCATATTTGATATTGATTTGACACCGGAGGACACACATGCACAGGATTTTTTTCAGATTATCTGTCTCATGCACTACTGTCAGGATACAAAATAACTTTTTTTAATCATATTTGCTCCAATTCTACCCACTGTTTTCGTGTGATTAATTCATGTCGATATATTTTTTCGAACTGTTTCTTTCGTGAATACTTTCACACAGAATGTGAATATTACGCAACAATAAAGCGTCATACTTTTTTTCGGGAACAAGGCCGATTTTCTGAGCTTCACACCGCAAATAAAGACATCAACCGATCACGTTGTGCGGAACAGGTTGAGTTGCGCAAATATTTATGAAACAACAACACGGAGGCTCCGTAGTCCGAACCAACACGGCAAACTTTATGACTCCTTTCAACCTCGAAAAAGGCAGCGCAGACCAGATTTACTTTCATTCTTCTCTTTCACAACAAAAGACATAGTATTTTCAGGCGAATATTTCGCATTTTCGTGTCGTATATTCATCACGCCGCAGGTGTGTAATGGCCTTTAGAGTCTACAGTCACGCTGGCAGCTCTGTGAGGCTAAAGGCTACTTCAACACAACAGTGCTTTGTGCTAAAATGCTAACATCCGGATGTTAACATGATCACAATCACAATGACATGGTGATGTTTAGCAGGTATAATGTTTACCATGTTCATCATCTTAGTTTAGCATGTTAGCATGCTAATGTCTGCTAATTAGCACTAAACACTAAGTACAGCTGAGGCTGATGAGGGTGTTGTTAGTTTTGTCTATTTAGTGATAAACAAAAGTATTGGACAAATTTAAGTTTCGACCTGATGATGGCGATAGATGAAAAGTAAGAGGATCAGCAAAGTTATTACAAATCACCCTCTGGGGGACATGAATGTCTGACCCACATTTCATCACAGTCTATTCAATAGTTGTTGAGGTATTTCACTAAAAATCGTCATAATGGCGGCCCTAGAGGAAAAGTCAGAGGATCAACAAAGTCAGTAGGCTTCATCCTCTGGGAACCTCGAATGTACTAAATTTCACATCAATCCATCCAATAATTGTCGAGATAGTTTAGTCTGGGCCGACAGACAGACGGACGTTACCATTCCTGGTGCCAATGTGGCTAAAAATGGAGGAAAAAACTTCAAGAGCAAACCAGTGAACATCGACAGCGTGTGAAGTGGACTCTGATGCATCTGAAGGCAGCTGCCAAATCAAAAGCTGATCATCAACCACATCTGCAAACACGTCTGTGTGAGTATGTACTTACATGCATGTGTGAGTCAATGTGTGTGTGTCTATAATCTGGCGTAAATAATGATATCTGTGCCCTGTCTTCTCTGCTGCCAACTCCACTAATTATTTATTCTTGGACGCTACGAGGGTGTCAAAGCTCACACTACAGAGATCCCCTCTGCCTGACTGGCAGTGAGGAGTAATTGTGTAACTCTGTCATATTTACTTGTAAACTATCATTACTCAACAGGTTTGATTTTCATGCCAATTCTTACATATTTCCTCAAATTTCTGACCCAATACAGTGGAGGTGTTTGTCATGCTCAGAGCATCAGAAACGATGTCCCCGTTACTTTGCACAGTTTTCATAAGGGAGTATTTCTTGATTTGGTAACACTTCATTTTACAGGTCCACAAATGTCATGGTAATTAGGTGATGATTAGCATGTAACCTATTTGAAATTTCTTTGGAATTACTGCCCAATTACCACAATATTTACCTCAAAATTTATCAAAAATGACTTACAGGAAGAGGTTGTAAAAATAATGAAGTTGCCTTTAAATTAAAAAAATTTTTTTGATTTACTTGCCAGGTTCAAATAAAAACACTGAACCTGTCGTACCGTTCAGCTGATACAAACATCACTGTAGCGGGTGGAATTAAACCAACACGGATCGACTCAAAGCAAAGACAGCATGTCGCCTCAGTAAGAGTGGCTTCAAAAGTGAATAATTCAAGTCATCGGTGGAAATTTTCCATCATCTATTTTTCATTTGGGGTCGATAAATAGCATTCACAACAGTGCTCTGTGTTGGCTCTTATGAATACATGTTTGTGTTTGCATGTGGGTGTGATTTAAGAGACTCTCCACGCTCGTCACTGAGTGTGATTGAGCTCTGAGGGGTTATAGGGAAAATAAGTTGAAAACAGGACACAATCAATACCGTTTACCCAATAGCCTCGTAGCATGTGTGTGTGTGTGTGTGTGTGTGTGTGTGTGTGTGTGTGTGTGTGTGCGTGCGTGCGTGTGTGTGCGTGCATTTGTCGTGTGTGTATTTGTGAGCATGCCTGTGTGTGTTTACCTTAAAGTGTGACTGCATTTAACGTGTCAAGTTGAGGAAAAACAACCAATTGCCTCTTAGCACACGCTTTATTGACCAGTGGAACACACACACACACACACACTGCAGGCGTATTGACTGGTTGAAGGGAGAAACAGGTTTAAGGCAATTAGAGTAGTGTACTCTCCGCCAGAAACCCACTATGATCCTTTTCACTGCAGTTAGCCAACTCCCCCTAAAGTGTGACTAATATTACATCAATGGAAGGAAGTAAAACACAGATGCTGTTTCGTTGTCATTAACTGGAACATACCAGAAAATGTAAGGTTTACAACCTCTTAGATTATGTGAGGTACAAAAAAACCCACTAATTTCATCTGAAAATATATTTCTACACTGGGTGCAGTGCGTTTTAAGTGTGTTGTGTAACTACACCAGTGTAAATTGATTGGTGGTTATGAAGGCACAAGGTTGTGCTTTTGGGAAATCATCAGTTGTTGTTTTTTTAAGCCAAATGTTATTGTTTTTTAAGTGTAAATTCTCTGGTGAGTTAAGCCAGTTTACCAAGCTCATTGTGGGCGTCAAATACCGAGGCTTTGTCACAGCTATCGGACAGTTTGGGGCCGTTGGTGAGCGTCCGTCGGCCTAGTTTTTGCAGTATGTCCCGCACCGTTGGCTCTAGTCTGCCCGTGTCCGAGGCTTTTCGGTGAGCCCGTCGGTGAGAGAAATCACTCTGATTGGCGGTTCAGCTTTAACGAATCAGTGCAAGAGAAAAGAAACGGACGTGAGGAAAGCAAGCCGACGAGTAAAGTGAAGCTAAGTGGTGAACAAGAGCCGTGTGGAAATGGTCGCCAAACGCCGCTTTGTTTCATGTACGTATTAAAACTACAGACTGCATCAGAATCAGTTCAACTTAAAGAGGACCTATTATGCTTCTGGCCTTTTCCCCTTTCCTTCAGTGTGTTATATAGTTTTTGCGCTTGTAAAAGGTCTGCAAAGGGAGTTCCTCTCCCCAACAGAAACACTGATCCTGAACTGCCTGAGGAGTTTCAATAGCAGACTGAACACTAAAGATGTTGCTTACTCCCATCAGCACTGGTTTATCCACTGTGAGTGTGGTCATTACAGTTCAGATTTCAGTTTATTGGCTACAGGGTTGACAGGAAGCCCCCCTTTAAAATAAAGAATGCTTTAGGAAGCCTCTTTATTTCTTCTCCTTCCTTCTGTCATGATTATTTAATCCTGCGTCAAGTCAACAACAAAAGCCTTCTCCGATTCGGCTCCCAAACTCCTGTTAACAGTGCAAACAACACAATCAACAAGTCACTACAAGTCCATTAATTTCCGATTGAGCTGAGCGAGCGATGCGAGGAAGGTCGGAGGGTTAACAAGCTCGTCGGCTGAGAAAAGTTCGCAGACAAGTTGGCTGAACATTTTGTATTCACTCAGCCAATCACATTTTCACGCTTTCTTTGTTTCTGTGATTTAATGTTATGACACAATAGCTCTGCTCATTCAAAATCATACATTTATTTCTCTTATTTGGAAAAAAGTATTGAGAAACAGATGCAAGAATGCAGTTTTAGCTCACTGTTTGATTACAGTTTGCTAAAGAAGACCGTATCAGGCTGTACTACTGCTGTAAAAACACTCGACCACTACGCTGTTAAAATCAGAGCCTCTCACGCCGGCTGGTCAGAACAGAGCAACCCATCAACCAGGCTGCTGACATTATGAATGTGGGGTAAGGACACAAACTTGTGAAAAGGGGGTCCGTGATCAAATACAGAACTATTTGGGGTGCTTGACATAAAACGGTCTGGGAGCTCTTCATGTGGAGTGCTGCGAGTGGTACACAATCATTTCTCCTCCTCTTTCATTTTCATCTCTCCATCTGACAGCACGTTCAAGTAGCTTTATATTACTCAAACATGTTCACTGCTCAGTTAGAAACATACACACACACATAAAGAGAGAGAGAGAGAGAGAGAGAGAGAGGGAGAGGGAGGGAGGCAGAAAGACAGCCAGAGACAGCTACATACAAATACAAGCGCTTACTGCTGTAATCCTATCAGACAGGGCTTTCTGGCTTCATGCGGCCTGTGAGAGGTCAACATGAACTACATGAAATGCTGAGAGGAGAGACACAGACGGCTGGAAGGATATAAACATTTCTGGAAAAATGTGCACAATATGTGTGCTTAACCCTGTCTCCTAGAAATTAAGGTTGTGGAGACAAATGTAATCTCTACCTAAAATCAATCGCTACCTACCTCTGAGTGCATGAAGGCACAACATATACAGCATCTACCACCCCGAAGTATGTAGGCGGTCGGGTGGAGGGTGTCCGTGGTGGACTTTGACACTGGATTCTGAGTCCCTATGGAGGCCAAAATCAAAAATAAATGAATAAATAAATAAATGACTCAATAAATAAATAAATATGTCATTAAATGTAGCAAAAATAATATTAAAAATAAATGTAGCCATTAACTAATTGATAAAATGTGACATAAATTGATATTTCTGTTTTAATTGGCTTTTTTTTTTTTACCTTTGTATTAATTTGCTCATTTATTTGCTCTTCTGCTATTTTCCCTTTTACTGTATTTATTTTTATTATTATTTTTAATTTATTTATTTATTTTTGCATTTAATATTTATTTATTAATTCATTTTATGTTTATTTTTAAATTGATGTATTTATTTATGCAAGATTTTCCCTTTCCATTCCACACCTTATTTATTTCCCCAAACATATTCTTTTCTTTATACATTTCTTTATACATGTCTTTATGCATTTCTGTCTTATTATGCAAATGAGGGGGCTGTCATTCAAAGTGCATCGTCATGGGGTCAGAGTACATAGATCGACTATATGCTAGCTAACTAGCTAACAGCGTCTGTCTCTGCTTATTAACGCCAGTCTTCATCCCCGGCTCCGTACAGCGGGTCGTCGGCCTGCTGCTGCTCCCCTCGCCGCTTCCCACTCTCTGTCTGAAATGCTCAGTTTGCCACGATACAATTTTGATTTGATTCAATTCAGGGGCCTGCGGTCGATATGAGACAAGATCATATTCCCATTTAACACAATCAGTTACATTTATATCAACTCACAAAAAAGAAGTATAATATGATTTGACTATTTTATAACTGGGCTCTTCCAGACATTTAAATGACAAAAAACATCTATTCTTTCTAATAAAAAAGAATAAATATAAAGTGGGAATTTCAAAATAAAGGTGTATCTTAAAGTGGCAATCTTTCAGATTTCAGTCCTGGTTAATTTAGAATATCTATTTGAGTGAAAACGATGGAAATGTGCTCAGAGTTTAGCAGTCTGGAGTCATGGTGCCTTCAAATGAAACTCGTGAGCTTGTGTTTACAACATGGGAAGTCGTGTACACAATGTGCTTGGCGTTCAAGTGCTAAGCAACGGCAATATTAACGTTACTGTTGCCGTCTAGTTCCAGTTTTTTGTGTGTGTATACGACAGCATTTTTTTCCGGGAATGTCACCACAGACACCCAATTCATAATACTGCAAATATAGAAATATTGCAATACTTTCATTAGTGAGCCATGGGGTCAATCATCATTGTTTTACCTCATTTGGCGATAGATAGTGACTTGACAGATATTTACATAAAGGACCAGTGTGTAACATTAAAGGGGATCTATTGGCAGAAATGTAATATAATATTAATAAGTATGTTTTCTTTAGTGTTTAATCACCTGATAATAAGAATCGTTGTGTTTTCGTTACCTAAGAATAAGCCGTTTATATCAACATAGGGAGCGGGTCCTCTTCACGGAGTCCACCGCTATGTTTCTACAGGGGCCCAGACCGGACAAACCAAACTCTATTAACGTTTCCTGCTTGGGCCGAAGTCGATAACATTACTCGCTCCCGTTGCTGCCACTCTCTCTCTCTCTTGCTTCACCACTCACTTCCCACGTACACACACACTCTACGCACTGGCTCTGCTCTGGATGGCTCTAGAGAGGCACATTCACGTTTTTATGTCGGCCACCATAGCTCTCCAACACGCTTGGCACAGGGAAGAGGCTTCAGATGGTTGGACCACTAGATACCGCCAGATCCTACACACTGGACCTTTAAATGAAAATCTTTGAGTTTGCCACTTTAAAGATGATATGTATCGATATTTTCCCTTTGCGTCGATGATATTGGATTGCTGATCATTGGATCAAAATATGTATCCAGATCGATGTATTCTTACATCCCTAGGAATGAGAGTAGTGCAGATACGACAGATACACTTTAGAAACTATTGAAATTATAGCTACATTTTAGGCTAATGGAGTTTTTAGATAATAAGTAATAATAAATACGTACATGTGTTTGCATGGAACCATTTGCTCAATAAATAATCACATTTTAGAAGCAAGTAGAACAGCATCCCTCAGAGTGACAGTCATTTCCCTTCACTCTGTCTTTTCTCGTCTCTGTGCTCGTCTCCTTCTGTGTATAACGTGTGTTCCAGTGGGAGTACTTGGTTCAGTTTGTGTTTTATAAACATTTGAG
The DNA here is from genome assembly GCF_043250625.1 of Sebastes fasciatus. Lineage (NCBI taxonomy): Eukaryota > Metazoa > Chordata > Actinopteri > Perciformes > Sebastidae > Sebastes > Sebastes fasciatus. The sequence goes on along the minus strand of NC_133797.1, from coordinate 24,466,271 downwards.
AACGCCCACAGCTCCCATGTGTAGGCGGATCCCTGCGCCCTCATCGTGACTCTGTAGACATCTCTATATCAACAACTCCATGAGCATGCACACGCACCAAGACGCATGCCTGTCAGCGCCATCGGAAACCGTGCACGCATGCATCGCATAAACACGCCGTCGTCACACATGTGCACACGCTAACCTGTCAGTCGTCGGGAGGAAAGAACAGCCAACTGAGACTTGGAAGTGCAGGCAAACATTTCATCCTTATTACCCTGTTATTCTCTCTCTCACACACACGCTGGATTTTTGTATTTAGGCTTTATCATTCTCACCTTTTCTCATATTTCTTTCTCACGAGGGGTTTCTCCTCCCCTCCCTCCCTCCCTCCTCAACTTAATCTCTCTCCCTTTTCTCTTCCTCAGTCTTTTCCCCCCCTCAAGGTGTCTAAGCTGTGAGACATTTAATCGCCGCGGTAACGGTTTCATATCTGGAACAGAAATCAAATAATGCCAGATGATTTACTCCCCCTAGCAACCAGGGAGCACAGCCCTAGCAACCGACCCAGCCAGCAGGCCAGACCTAATCAGGTTGAAAATATTTCAATTATTGTGTTGATTCTAGGAGGTGTGTGTGTGTGTGGGGGCAAGTGTGTGTGAGTAAAGATCGGCCTGCTGCATTATAATGATGTCAGCCTCTATTGATCTGAATACCAGCGGAGAATGTTAGAAAAGAAAAAGAAACCGCATGGTGTCATAGAAGAAGTGATCAAGTGCTATTAGAAGCGCTGCTGTTATGATGGAGACATTAGAAGGATACAACAACACATGGTCATTCTGGCTTGGATAGTGTAACAGTTGGCATGCTCTGTGTGTGTGTGTGTGTGTGTGCGTGTGTGTGTGTGTGTGTGTGTGTGTGTGTGTGTGTGTGTGTGCGTGTGCGTGTGTGTGTGTGTGTGTGTGTGTGTGTGTGTGTGTGTGCGTAAGAAAGAGAACGAAAGTGTTGGCAAGGCAGAGATGGCAGAGGATAGCCAAAGAGCGGGGACAGGATCCAAACTCCAGGGTGCCAAAGGACCAAATCGAGCTTTAGTCCTCACTCTATCAAACACAGTTGCACTACGCTTGTTTGTGGTCGTGTTGGAGCTTTAGAGAAAGTGTAAGTGTGTGTGTATGTGTGGAGGAGGGTAGACGGCTGCAGAGGGGGGGGAGCTTTATTGAAGGCTTGCCCAGTCAATCAATAAGTGTGTGTGTCTGTATGTGTGTGTCTATACTTTAGACTATGTACACTCAGTTAGTGGTTTATTAGGTACAAACACTCTAATACAACAGTCCCGCAATAAATCATCAAGGTTATAATGTTCATTTTTTGGTTGAAACCGTTTTAAGGTCTTTGCACACCAAAGCCGTATTTTTCATATACGTTTTTTTATTTTTTATTTATCCAATCAACACGTTCTCACTCTCAACTCGTCAAATACTGCCGCACAGGGTACCCCTCTTGCGTTACTTTTGGACTTGTCAGGGACGGTGTTTCAATATACGCTCATTACATGCATAGTGTCCTTTCAAAATAAACGTCCTTTTTCCCAGGAAGTTAGGTTTAGGCAACACAACGGCATCCGAAATCGCATACTATGAACTACATACTCAACATATTGCTGAATAATAATTAATGTGCTGCTAAAGACATGCAAATCCAGAGGATAGATGATAATTTTTTAATGGGTTATGTATGAATAATTGTGATGTGTTTTGTTTTTAGTCTGATGGGTCTTACTTGTCTGTCTGTTTATGGTAACAGTATGTCTATTGTATGTGTACTTTTTTCTCAAACTGAGCTGCCTAAGGATGCAAAATTAATTTCAGTGCGAACTAACAATAAAGTTGTATCGTATCGTAACATGTGTAACGGATTTTTAAGAGGTTAATTAAAAATCTCCAGTTTCATTAAAGTGTTAAAGAAATTAGTGGCGTTAAAACAAATGTGTGTTAACGCGTTATTTTCAAGTTAACTTTGACAGCCCTATACGTCAGTCGATGGACAGAAAAATTATAGTTTTGGTAATTAATGAATCGTCATTAATCAAGAAGACATTTTGTTTCTTAATTCCACAAATGTGAGGAGTTGCTGCTTTTCACTTATATATATCATATTAAATTGAATATCTATTGGTGTTGACTTGTTATTCAGACAAAACAAGACATTTAAAGACGTCACCTCATGCTCTAGGAAAGTGTTAAGTGGCATTTGTCACTACTTGATATTTTTACACTAAACAATAGTAAAAATAATGGACAAATTAAAAAGTAATTGTTAGCTGCAGCCCTGATGCGAACTATTATTTTCTCTTGCAGATTTTTTTTCTTTTTCAACGTTGTTTTTTCTTTAATTTTCCATTTCTTTCTTCTTTAATTCTATAATAATGAGAAAAATAAAGAGTGCAGAGGAACAATGCAAAAAGAAGAGGAGAGGGGGAAAAAAATGAAACACACGCTCTAATCTAATCTGCTTTTTCAACCTCTAATTCTCTGATGGTAATTATGCCTGACAATTGGCCTTTAGGGACGAGACAAGTCTCCTTCTTTGGCGTTTGCTGTTTGGATGGAGGCAGAGGGGAGAGGGCCACGGAGCAGACAGATAGACACACAAACCACCAGACAGAAGGAGAGAATGAAGGCTGTTTGAATGACAGACAGAAATGGATGTAAAAATGGGTATTTGAGAGATTATGAATTTACATATCTTAATAGAGGAATGCATGCTACGGCTCTCCACCAAAAAAAAAAGAAAGAAGCTGCACAGCTCTTCTCGAGAATTACTGAATGTATGTGGCGTGATTGTGTGTCTCTCTTTGTGTGTTTCAGAGAGACATTTTGGGCGGTTTGTGTGAATCATAACAGACCTGTATTTTAAGGGGTTGCTCTCCTCTCAAGTTGTTATCTATGATCAAAATTGTTTGAGTGATTTCACACTAAATGTCATTTTTTTTAAAGCCATTTTGAAGAGCTTTTCACTCAAAGGCCTCAGTGGAGGAGGGAGATCAGTTCAGCAGCTTGTTTTCACCAAACTGAAGAGTTTTGGTCTAAAATATTCACAATTAACATTTAAAAATGGGACATTTTTAAATGTTAATTGTGAATATTTAAAAAAAAACTCAAAATGCTTTCCAAGAGAATTGTAGGTACCTGGTTCCAGACCTCTCAGTCGCCCACGTCTCAAATGTTAGTGATTCAAAAAGGTTTGTGTTATCTGGTGTCAAAGTCAGAGAAGTCATTTCTACACATGTACACATTTTTTTTCTCAGCAATTCAAATAGTTTTTTGTATTCATTAGCAGCTGTTTCCCCTGTTGTAACAACCAAGCTAATTACAGCTTTGTAGAGACGACTATAAGTGGGTCAACGTATCCTCATACAACGGTTCGTATGATATCTTCCGAAAAGTAATTCCTCATTTTCATGCGTTTTCCAAGAATTGCCAGCAACACGTGACGCACGTGTCAATTTCCCTCTCCAGTCTTTTCAAAAATAAACTTCCGTCTTCACAGTCTTCACAGGTTTAGGACACAAAACTACTTAGTTAGGTTTAGGTAAAGGTCATGGTTTGGGTTAAATAACTCCGGAAGTGGTGTTACTTAAAGCAGCAGCAGGTAGAAATGGAGCAAATATGATTAAAAAAAGGTACTTTTTGAAACGGTCACTAAATCCTGACAGTATTGCATGAGACAGGTAATCTGAAAAAAATCATGTGCGACTGTGTCATAATTTAATAATTTAATAATTATATGCTAAAATAGCATATAATCGTTAAAATAGGGCCCTAAGGCTGTGAAGCGGCTGTGCGCTGCTCTTCAACGGAAGTGGAAAACCAAAACTAATAGAAGACACTTCTGATCAGCACAAATCTCATCATTGTGTGACTTATTGTCTACACAAATGTAACATGGTAGCTAATGTAATGATTCAGGGAGTTTTTAAAAGAAATTCCAAAGAGGTTATTTGCTAATTAACATTGATTTATTAGCAGACATGGAAATAAAGCATTTCAATTAACTTTATATTCTTTTCTTGGAAATGTATTAAATAAATTACCAGCTATTGGGAAATAGCGGAATATCATTATAAAATAATGTTTATAATAAAGTAATTTTCGATACATTATGAGGTAAATATTGGGGTAATTTGGCAGTAATTCCAAATAAATTTCAAATAGGTTACTTGCTAATTATCACCTAATTACCATGAAATTTGCAGGCCTTTAAAATGAAATGTTACCATAATGTCTATTTACTCTGAATATCAGGCTCACAAAACATTTCATGGACAAGCATGTGCATTTTGTAAATATAAAAAACACCTTCAGCAAATTCCTTTTATTCCTCCACTGCACTTTTTCTTCACTCTAATAATTTGGCAAATAGGCCTGTAGAGCAATCAGTAGAGAAAGAAAATGTGGGGCCGAGAGGTCTAGAAGAAAAGAGATAAAGGACCATGAAGAGGCAGCGTTGTACTGTACAGCACGTCAGGAGGTTTTCGTCGGATAATGGAGAGGTCAAAAAGGAGAATAAAGTGTTGATGAGAAGACAGAAGAGACTCTTCTGCCAATCAGTGCCATAATCACACTGTTCCAATTTCCTCTCTACGTCACAAAGACTACCACCCGGCTCTAGGTAAGACTGCCTCAGTATTTAAGTGTGTGAGCGAGAGAGGGAGTGTGTGTGTGTGTGTGTCAGTGGGAAGGGCAGCTAGGCGTAAAATTGAGTCCAGATTCATTAGGTTCTGTGAGCTGAGCTGCAGTTGGTTTAAGTGATACATTTCCTCTGGAAGTGGAGGTGTGGAGGTGTGTGGGTGGATGGGTGTTGTGAGGGGGGTCAGTTGTACGTTACGGGTCTCTCTCTCTCTCTGTCTCACACCTGTGCACAGACACACACACACACAAGTATCAGACAATTTAGAGGCCTTTATTCTATTTTCTCCCTCCTCTGTTTCGGTGGTGACACTGTAAATCTGAGCCAATTTCCTCCTCTAATCATCATTAAAAAGCGCAAATGACTCCACTCTCCATTAAACACTCCCACATGCCTGCTGCTATTACACACCAGACTGAGGCCGGCCAGCCTTCTGCGTACAGCGTTACTCTAAAGCTCACTTTATTCATGAGATAAGACACCAGCATATGTCATCAAACAGAAAACAACACGCTGTACTTTGTTTTACCGAACAGCGGGACTGAACATTTCAATCTCTCACGCCTTCATGTATTTTTGAACAAGGGTTGTTGTTGCCTCTTTTAATGCAAAATAGTCCCTCACAGCAGACTTCACCTGAGAGGGGGATTTCATAGAAAAACTAGACACACGTGCATCTGAGAAGCTAATCACAAGATCTTGGATAACGTCCAACGGCCTCTCATTCATTAGAAGTCAACATTTAAAGCTCCACTGAGGCCTTTAAACAAAGATTCATCTGGACTCCTAAAGAAGTGCAGTCCAGTCTGAATACAGTAAAAAGCTTCTTTCCGGTGTGAAATCGGTGTTGCCCAAATTTTGTTTTCTTTGAGCTTTCCCAAACTAACAATGATTAATTCAGCAGTTTAAATAGCTTTAGTGTTGTGCCCATTGAAGGCTGTTACCCCCATTTAGAGAAACAATTGACAAATCAAAGCTTTAAGAATGGTGTCATCCTAGCTACTGTAGTTAACAACATTCATGAAAACGGAAAAATGGCATCAAGCATGTATGAGATGCAGCTGTAGGCCTACAAGTTGCTGTAAGTCGACTTAAAGAAACAACAACTCATTTATTGACATATTTCTTTGATCAATATAAAAATTTTTGAGTAAAATCAGCTTCTGTTACAACTGAAAATTATGTTGGCTGGATGGATACCAAGCCCTCGGGAAGAGCACCAGTTGGTGATGCCAATTTTCGTAGTAGCCAAACGGCGGTACTACAAGTTCCGTGTCCATCACGTGATGCCATTGGTTCCAAAAAGACTTTTCCCCATAGACTTACATTGGGAAAGAGACGTCTGCAACTCAGCAGATCTTTTTTTTACCTGAGGTAGAACTTGAGGGTGGGCGCTACTCTTCTGTTATCAGCTGTAACCGCCGTATGAACGCAGTTCAGAGTGGCGGCCGTGAGCGAGCCAGTGGGGCACGCTCACATGCACTAACATGCACTAAAAGGCACGGCCCGAATATGTCAACAAACAGAAAAGCTCTGATTACAACACACACAGAGGGAGAGTGACTTCATTCTCTGCTCAGGTAGACATTACTCCTCTATATGTTTACATACACAATAGTTGTTTGCTGCTATATTAACGCTCTGGATATCATATAGAGAACCTTTAAGCAGCATAGTCTCAAAGTATAAATAAGATACAGTCTGACCTCACCAAATAAGACCTGAAAGACGTCACCTCACTGCAAATTATTTCTTCAACTCCAGGAAGTGTCAGGAGCTGACTGGCGTAGTTTTAGGGCTGGCCTGCAGTAGAGGATGATGGGATTTCGTTATTGAATATTGTACGTGTGACAGTCTCATTTCTTGCCCCTGGCCCGAACACAGCGCAGCAATATTCCTACCCACAAAATTCATTTCAGGCTGACGTTTTAGCCCCAAATATAGCCCCGGTATTTTATTGGTGGACCCAGACTGAAATATTAACGTCCTAAAGGGTGGACGGGTTTTTGAACCACTGACGGAGGAAAAGCTGGCCCAGTATCAGCTCTCTGTTTTACTCTCTAACGCACCTTTGTACTATAATCAACCTCCTGCTTCTGAACACAGCTGAGGGTTCAGTGTGTCGCTGCAAATGGTTTCTTTGGTCATGCTCTTGTGCTGCTGGAAGTCTGAGTATCTACAGCTGTCAGTCAGTCGTTTGCTGCAGAGCTCTGTAGAAATAACTTTGAATTTAATGAACTTTTCTTTAGCTTAAAAATAAGATCAGAAAATAAAAATGAAAACAAAACAAATAGATAAAAATGGATTAAACAAATAAATTATATTCCATTCTGCAACAGCTAAACTTTGCATTCTGCAAGCAGGTGACAACTGTGCACTTTCCACCCTTAAGTGCAGGTTTAAGTGTGTATATCTACAGCCGTCTTCAACACAGATGGAGAATTGACGCAGACATGAGCCGTATTGAATGCTGAGGTGTGACCTCTCTCTCACTCTTAACTCCCCGACACATTAACTCCTTCAGGGAAAGTCGTAAAGAAGCATTTAACTAATGGAGAGAACCCTGGTGAGAGGAGCGCAGCTGTCCCGTCATTAGCCGGCATTTGTTTTCACAGTTTGTTTGTTTGTTTCGGTGTGTTTTTGCACCTGCGGCGCAGACATGCAGGGTCGTGAGAAAGGCTCAGTGAGAGGATACGGTCATGTTAGGAAACTCTCGAGGGAACAGAGTCCTGACCCTCATCATCATGTGGGCTGATGTTTAGCAGGTGTAATGTTTACCATGCTCACCATCATAGTTTAGCGTGTTAGCATGCTAACATTTGCTAATTAGCACTAAACACGGTAACACTTCATTTTACAGGTCCGCACATTTCATGGTAATTAGTTGATAAGTAGCAAGTAACCTATTTGAAATTTCTTTGGAATTACTGCTAAATTACCCCGATATTTACCTAATAATTTATCGAAAATTAATTTATTCAAAACATGATTTAATAATTATATGCTAAAATAGTATATAATCATTAAAATACGGCCCTTTATATTGAGAACCAGCTGAAAATCGGAGATGGAAAACCAAAACTAATAGAAGACACTTCTCATCAGGCACAAATCTCACCATTGTGTGACTTACTGTTGACACAAATGTAAACTGGCAGCTAATGTAATGATTCAGGGAGTTTTTTAAGAAATTTCAAATAAATTATTTGCTAATAAATTAAATGTTTTATTATATTATTAAATGGATTAAATAAATGATCAGCTATTGGGAAATAGCAGAATATAATTATTAAATAATGTTTAGAATAAAGTAATTTACGATAAAGGCGTTATCAGCTATAAGCACCACCATTAGGGGCCTACTACGCCTACTACGTTGTAAAAGTGAAAAGTAAAACTTAAAAGCAACACATTCTAACATGTTATAAAACGGAATGAAACGTCACATTTTGAAGACAAACAAAAAGGCTTCTTTAGGTTTAGGCTACAAAACTACAACTTCTTTAGGTTTAGGCAACAAAAATGCAACTTTTTTAGGTTTAGACAATAAAAATACAACTTCTTAAGTTTAGGAAAAAACACTGTTTTGGGTTAAAATAACGCAAACACAAGGACAACTACACATTGTTTGTTTCACACAAGATGCAAACTCCGGTCTCCTGGGTGAAAACCCTGTGTTTTGTGTCCCATCCATCGTCTCCGACCTCCGCCCCTTATGGAGTTTCACAGTCTGTACTGCTACTGCTCCTGTCATAATTACTACGGTCGCTAGAGGTCGCTGTCATGTTCTTTTATACCTTCTTTCGGTGATCTACCATGTGAATAGATGATAAAACCTACTAGTGGATGTAGTAGGCCCCTACTGACCCACATCTATGGGGCTTATAGCGACTGATAACGCCTATTTAATAACCTGACAACAGTCTGGTTATGTGCTTCTTCACCGGTTATCTACAATAGCCTACAATTAGACAAGCTAGCATGTCTACCAGGAACTACTGCCACCTTCCGTCTGTCATGTGACGCCGTACGTTGCAGGTCGTAGCGTTACCTCGAGACTCTCCCTTTAGGAAACAGCACAGTGAGTTGCATGTGTTTGTGCCACACAGGTAGAGGCAAGGGAAGATTAAGAAGTTCTAATCTCCTCCGTGTTGGTGGCGAGGCCCAGTGTGTGTGTGTGTGTGTGTGTGTGTGTGTGTGTGTGTGTGTGTGTGTGTGTGTGTGTGTGTGTGTGTGTTCTCAGTGCAATGATAACAGCTACTACTAGATAAGCAGTAGCTGGTCCCTCTGGTATGACTAGCTGTGTTAAAACACTGTTGTTGTGGCTCACTTCAGTGTGTGAGTGCTACAGCAAACAGGAGTCACAACAGTCAGAGTTCAACATCTGAAGCTCACAACCGCGGGCTGATGATGTTACAGAGACGCGACATGACACACACCACAATAAGTGATGGGAGATGAATGACTTCTTCCTCCCCGTCTCTCTCTCACCGTCTTCCTCTTCATATCCCCTCCTTCTTCGTCCTGTAATCACTCCCCTCTGAATCCTCCGTATATAATTCAGCAGCAATTCTCTTCCTCTATTCCCCCTTCCTCCCTCCTCCTCACGGGGAGACACAATGAGATATGACATTTCATTTGAGTTTCTCGCCACCCGGCGCCCTCGCTCTGAGAAATAAATAAATATTTCATTAGCAGGCCGAGAGGAAGACGAAATAAAGATGCACACGCACAAACATGCACGCTTCAGAGGCGGGAGGGGGGAAAAGCAATATAAACGCATTTATACATTCATGCTCAGGCCTCAGTCATTACACATGCAGCCCTCAACACCTACACACACAGTACATACACATGGGTTTTGGTACATGGAGGACCAGTGCAAACATACTTGTGTAGAGAGAGATAATGCAATTTCATGCCTAGAAATAGACAAGATAGATAAGTAATGAAGATAATGGATCTCCCTCTGTAACTCCTATCATCCCGCCTCTCTCGTTAGACCACTTTATCATCTCCCTCCCTCTCGTTCTCTCTCAGTCTCTCTCAGGTCTTACCTAGAGACCCCCGGCTTTATTGTCTTAATTAAAACAGAGCCTGTTTAATTATTTTAATCCACACTACTGCACAACAGGGACTCCTGAGGAGCGGGAGGAGGCGGGAGGAGCGGGTATGATGGGGGAGGTGGGGGTAGCCCTGACATTTCAAATTAAGCTCTTCAAGTTCAAAAGCAAGAGTTCTTATCACTTTTCCTCTCATTCATTTTCCCATTCCTGCTCTCCATCGCCCCACAAGCCTGGCCTCCTTCTCACTGATCTCCTCCTCCACCACCACCGCTCTCCTTCGCTTTCTCCATTTCCTTCCTCGCTTCTACTCGTTTTCTTTCTTCCTCCTGCCTCTCCTCCTCCTCTTCACTACCTTTGAGAGATTAGCAGTTTGGAGAACAGCCCTGTCGAGAGCCTTTTTCAAGTCCGGGACATCAAAAGAATCTGTGATTATTACAATACCACGTGAAGCTTTTCTTATCTTAATACACACCCACATGCATACAGATACCTTCACATATCGAACCATAATTCACACTTGAGGGTGCAATAATCACGTCGAGCTTGTTTTGAGTGGTTTATTTGAGCTCTGGAGTGTTTATGTGTCTAGTTTGGCTTGTTGGGGCTGGTGAGAACAATGCTGCTTGAACTCAGGGTCAAAATGTGACTGCTGAGGTCACGGCCTCAGTAATGCAAACACATTTTGAAATCACACCAGTTTTCTTCTCTCCGTTTTGGCTTTCAGTCTGCTCAAAACGGGCATTTTCCTCTACGAACAAATGGTGTTATTTGTGTATTTAAAAGGTAAAATGTAGCTTTTCTAAACCCACGCCTGTGTTAGGTTGAGGAATATAGGAGTTATTGAAAAAACTATTTTATATTTCAAACTTTCATAATATATTATTATCTTATCTTTGCTTAAAAAGTCAGATTAAATCTAGGGCTGTCAATCAATTAAAATATTTCATCGCGATTAATGGCATGATTGTCCATAGTCCATTTTTGTATCTGTTCAAAATGTACCTTAAAGGGAGATTTGTCAAGTATTTAGTACTCTTTATCAACATGGGAGTGGGCAAATAGCTTTCCTCATGCAAATGTGTATAGATGTATAAATGTATTATGTATGTATAAAGTATAAATGTGTAGGTACTGCATTTAGCATAAAATAATATGCTCAAATCATAACATGGCAAACTGCAGCCCAACAGGCAACAACAGCTGTCAGTGTGTCAGTGTGCTGACTTGACTATGACTTGCCCCAAACTGCATGTGATTATCATAAAGTGGGCATTTCTGTAAAGGGGAGACTCGTGGGTACCCATAGAACCCATTTCCATAGCACATATAATACAAATTACAAGCTGCAATAATGCGTTAAAGAAATTAGTGGCGTTAAAACTAAATTGTGTTAACGTGTTATAACTTTGACAGACCTAATAATAACGCTATTGAAAGTTATGTGGTATAATAACGAGTATAACAAGCAAGAAAGTCGACTGCTGGCTGGCGGGTGGGGTGGTCGTTGCATCCAACAAACACAAGACTTTAGCTCCAGGAGACAACTACTCATGTCCCGTGTGAAACTAAAAGTCAATGTTCACTAGTCATTTTAAGCCAAACCATGATGTTTTTACTAAAACTAACTAAGCAGTTTTGTTGGATTTTTTGTTTTGTTTTGTTTCAATTTACAACGTCAACCACATGTTTAAAACTGTTTAGAACTGCGACTGTAATCCGGGAGAAAAAATGTGTCCCTCGAAACGTAATAGAGAATGCAGTTCAGTTGTATGGGAGCGTAATTTTGTAGGAGACAGGGTTGACCTTTAATCATTGAGGCAGTTTTGTTTACAATTGAATATACTATAGTTTTGTTCTCCCAGCACAATGATGAAAGCTCCTGCAAATAGTAGATTCGACTTTTCTGCTAATCTAACTGTAATTTATTTGCTATGAATGGTCAATTCCAGATAATTTGATAGCTAATGTCTACGTGGAGTACCAACAGTTTGGTGAAGTACTGGCATTTCTGTGCTTTCAGGTAGAGTTTATCACTTCAAGTGTTCAAAGTTTAACCTATAAAGAACCTTAAAGGTCCAGTGTGTAAGATCTGGTGGTATCTAGCGCTGAAGTGAGGAGATTACAACCAAATTTAGGCCTCTCCTGTGTGCCAAGTGCGTTGGAGAGCTACGGCGGCCGACACGAAAACACGAATGGAGCTCTCTAGAACCAGTTCAGTCAGGACCACTTTAGTCAAAGACACTATTACATTGCAGTAATATATACATTATATTTGGCGGTATGGCTCTGCTCTGGGACCTCCCTGCCCATCCACGCGCATACGTGGATCCACGAGCCTACGTGGTAGCATGAGGCAAGGAGAGCACTCCTCCTTGCCCTTCCATGTGCACACATGGAAAGCCAAAGGCAGGGAGAGCAGCAGCAAAGACCCCCCTGGGTGCAGAACAGAGCCGGAATCAATGACAACAGAATTGACATTGATTAAGTCATAAACAGTTAGGGGTGGGCGACACATCGAATATAGTCGATGTATCGCGGCTTGTCCCCCTGCGGTACAGAAAACGACTACATCGCGAACATCGAACACAAATTGTCATGTAATGTTTCCAAGCCAACCCTTTTTGTATGAAAGATTAAAAATTGTTCCAAAGAACCACTAATGAATATCAACAGAGATTTTAATGCAGACATATACTGCAGGGACTACAAGATCATAATATTGGTGTGATTGTATGCATCAAAGGGTTAAATTGAGCATTTATGAAGTGCTTAGAGGATATTTGAAAATATTGCGATATAGCCTAAAATATCGCGATATTATCCTAGGCCATACCGCCCAGCCCTAGAAACAGTATTAAAAGGAGGTGGTGGGGTGGAGGTGGGTTGCGAGCGGCTTGTAGAGGAAGCAGCAACGGTAGGCCGGCTGAAGCAGCTTAAATAAGGTGCCCTGTATGAAATTGACCAATGAATGCATAGAGAGGAATCAGCTGATCTGTCAGCTGATGCATCAGCTGATTGGGCTGGCTTAAGATCAGCTGCTATCAGCTGATCGCCATCGTATGAGCAGAGCTTGACATCATGGCCTGCATGAACTAACGCTACGCTCGATTTGTTGTAAGAATAGCATAGGTCATTTAGAGCAGAGCTAGTGCGTAGAGTGTGTGTGTCCGTGGGAAGTGAGTGGTGAAGCAAGAGAGAGAGAGCGGCAGCGGGAGCGAGTACCGTTATCGACTCCGGCCTAAGCAGGAAAAGTTAAGAGTATAGTTTGTCCATTCGTTTGGGCTACTGTAGAAACATGACGGTGCTACATGGTGGACTCCGTGGAAAGGACCCGCTCCCTATGTAGTTATAAACGGCTCATTCTAAGCTAACGAAAACACAACGATTCTTATAATCAAGTGATTATACACTAATGAAAACATACTTATTAATATGATATTCCATTTCTGCAGACTGTTTCCTCATGGTTCTGACCAACAAAAACAACTGTATAATGCAACAAAGTAGGTTTTGCAGAGTGCTGCAATGCTTCAAATAAACTGGGGATATAGGAACACAGACATACAAACAAGTGTCATTCCACAAAGCAGAGTTTGTCCGTCTCCATCAGAGAGAGTGGGAGACGGCTTGGAGAGTTGTGCTCCCTGTGGACCACGGAGCGAGGGGAGATGGAGGGAGGGGAGGAGGGGAGGAGGAGGAGAGACCAGAGACAGATAGGAAATGGCAAGGATGGAGGGGCAAGAGTAGCAGAGAGGATACATTACATAATTTGTGTTCCCTCTTCTGTCTCTCTTCCTACTCGCCCGTCTGATTAGTGTGACCTTGATGCAGCCGCAGCTCAGACTGCTCCTGTTGAACTCTGGGTAATGAAGCCAGCGTTTACAAATAGAGAAATAAACACCTGGCTCCCTGGGAATGGTAATATGCTCCCTCTCTGTATCTCTATCTCTGCTCCATGCCCATTCACATTTCCTCTGTCCTCCTCCCTTTGTCATCCTCTATCTATCTCGCTCACTCACTTACTTTTCTCTGCCCTCCCCTTCTCTCCATCCATTTCAGCGGGGAGTCGAAACTCCCCAGATTTCCAGTTTACCGTCTGATTAAGGAGTGAGTTGAGCGTTTCTATTCCCTCTGTCTCCCTCCTCCGTTCCATCCCTCATTCATGTGCTGCCACGGTAACTAGCCTATTATCTGACAGTTCCACTCCACTGACCTGCCCAATAACAGCTTTCACATCCCTATAAATGCCCCGGAGAGAGAGAGAGAGAGAAAGAGAGAGAGTGAAGTGTGTGTGTATGACTGGACGTGCACGTGTGCATGTGCATCAACGTATAAACCCTGGAGATTGCCCCGTGTTATAAACATTTACGCCGGGCTAACAGATCATCTCCGAGATCCGGGATGGGTCCGACTCCCCCCGTCCCCCCAGCGAATTGAAAGCCCAAGATTAGCGAGATGATAGCTTTTCAGATTGGCGAGGAAACACAGAAATGAGTTTCACCGGGTGAGTTTACGGAGGTTAGATTGAAGCAGTTAAACGGCGGATAAATTGATGGTTCTCTCATTGTCTCTCCACCGGTATAGTGGCTAAATCTATTAACCGTCAACGACCTGTTTTCGGCTGCGACAGAAAGGAGAGGCGACAGGCGAGGAGAGCAGGGGACGATGGGAGGAGAGGTCTGAGTAAAGAAAAAATATTTGAGGAGAGCTGAGGGCGAGAAGAGGAGGAGGACAAGAGGCCTCCGTTATTAAAAGATACTGTTTGACTGTATTATAGACAGTCATGTCATAATGCACATTCAAAATAATTTAAATTCAAACTATGATATGTATGCTATACATTAAAAAAACGGAGTGCATCCATGCCAGCAGCTCTGTGAGGCTGTACTTTACTTTGAGCATGCTAACATGCTGATGTTAAGCAGGTTTGTTTACCATGTTAGTAGAGCACAGTGAGAAACCTCTGGTTCTGAAATGTGAAGCCAATGCTGAAGTGCCTTAAACTTGCATTCTTTCTAACAGCCAGCAGGGGCCGACTCCTCTGGTTGCAAAAAGAAGTCTGATTGTATAGAAGTCTATGAGAAAATGAGCCTACTTCACACTTGATTTATTACCTCAGTAAACATTGTAAACATGAGTTTATGGTTTCAATCGCTAGTTTAAAGTCTTCTTCAATACAACATGAGCATTTAGTAAATTATGGACCCATTTAGAGTCAAATAGACCAGCGTTGTGCGGTCTGGGACTTGTCAGTTTTTTCGTCTTACAACTTTAACCTTTTCACAGTGTGTTTTCAGTTGATCAAAGTTAACTGTAACATTTTGGTCACCCAAAAATGTCGTATTCAGCATTGGGTTGTACTTAGCTCCACCCTTTTGTGTCACTTCTGGTTGCAAAAAAAACAAGACGGTGACGGCCAAAATGCCGAACTGGACTATGTCCACTTCATATATACAGTCTATGGTTTAGCATGTTAGCATGCTAACATTTGCTAATTAGCACAAAACACAAAGTACAGCTGAGGCTGATGGGAATATCATTAGTTTTGCAAGTAATTAGTCACAAAGTATGGGGCAAAATTTTTACCTGATGTGATTCTACAGTATATGGGATGTTAAGGGATCACCAGAGTATTACAATTCATCCTGAGGGCGACATGAATGTGTGTAGCAATTTTCAATCCATCCAAAAGTTGTTAAGATATCTAATTCAAAATCACAAATATCAACCTCATGGTTGTGCTAGAGACAAAGTCAGTGGATCACAAAAATCTTTAAGACTCATCCTCTGGAAACCATGAATGTCTGTACACAATTTCATGGCAATCCATCCAGTGGTTGTCGAGATATTCCCATAGAGCCACAACACTAAAACAGCTAAAAATCACACGTCTTGATATAAACAAATACATCTGAAGAACTTCCTTCAAACAGACACTGACTTTGAGACCAGTTATCTAGGATTTAATTTGATCATTAACAAAAAAAAATTGTTTATGTCGTCCAAAACACGCTGCCATCCAAAAATACAACTGTGGCCCACACTTGTGCTCTATGGTGTGTAACATTCAATTTATTACAGGGTCAGGCAAAAATACATATTTCATAAATCTACGGTTGCACACCAAAGGAACATGCCCTTTTCACTACAGCACACGACACACAACAGCACTCCAGTAACACACACTGTACACCCAGAGACACACAACTAATCCTTCTTGGAGAATTAACTGCATCCCAAATTCTGGTCGCATTAGAAAGTTGATAAATTACATTTGATAAAGTCTCTTCAATAGACTTGGTCAGCGCAGTGTGTCTGTGCATCAAAGCCACAGAGTTTGAAGGGAAACACTTTAGAGGAGGAATTTAATGAGTCCATTTAGTAATGATTAAACAGAATGACAGTCAAATGATGAGGACTCAGTTTTAATAAGAGCTATCTCCCTAATCCCTCAATCTGTAAATATCTGCTCCAGCGGCTTCACAAGTCCACACGGAGCTGGATTTAAAGTTTCACAGTGATTCTGCAGTGACATGAAAGAAGGGAAAGGCCCGCTCATTACTGCCCTTAAAGGGGAACTACACCTTCAAATTCTGCTGGAAAAATCTCATTCATGTACAACTTCGTTTTGCCAGGTGACGTTTATCAGGCTTGTTAAAGCTAACGCTATAAACAGCTGTGTGTGAGCAACACGTTCTCCTCCCAACTCGTCAAAAACTGACGCTTTGTCACGCCCCTTGGCGTCACTTTAGGATTAGGCAACAAAACCACAATAGTTAAGTTTAGGAAAAACAACATGGTTGGGCTTAAAACTACTACGTTTGTACCGTGAAAATGACACTCAACGTTGTGAACACGGGACACGAACAAACAGCTGATTGTAACGTGACGCATGGGACGTGAACAGCGGTTTCCTGGATGAAAGCCTTGTGTTTGTTGGACCCATCCACCTCCCTTCTAACCCACCTGATGAATCGTTTTTGCTCTTTAAACTATGCCACCACACTCTCAGCGCACTTTCTCGGAGCATTTACTGTTGCCGCGGATGGATTTACATTGTAGTTAATAGTGCTAAAGGGTGCCGTGTGCATTGGTGCCAAACACCGGCGGCCATGACAAAGCATGGCCATGACATTTGACGCCTTGGGAATGAGAACGGGCTGGTGTGAGAGGCACAAACTGGAGCTACGGTAAGCTAGTGTTCTGCCTTTTATAGTTGGGGCGGCAGCTTTCATATAAAATTACGATTGCGTATTAAGGGCCATTGTAAGTGAAACAAAGAGCCAGAGGAGGGGGGTAATATTTTGAGGAAAAAACTAAAAAAAATGCGCTTTTGTTGTCAAGGAACCACATTGCTTCACCTGGCAAGGTTGGATCAACATCATCACACCACAGATGCAACCGTTAAACAGTGTGGTAACGATGTCAGCATTATGTTCATAAAATAACACAGAAAGAACATGAAAGTAAACACGTATCTTTCAGGACCTTCACTCACTCAAATTTCTGACTTTATAATCTCAGAATATTCACGTTTTTTCTTGTAAATTTACTACTTTAGTTTCAAAAGTATTTTCTCGAAATTTTACCCCTGCCCCAGCTCCATAATATATATATATATTTTTTTACCAACAATGGCCCTAATGCGCCGTCGTATGAAATAGAGAGAGACTTCGACTGAACCAAACTTTCAATCCAAGCAGACACATACGAGCTAATTTTGAGCAGAAAAAGCTTTTTCACACACAATATGTTTTGTTAGAATTTTTTTTTTTACATGTATTAGCATCATTTTAAAACAAGAATGTATGTGATAATGTGTAGAGCTATAAAAAAAAAATGCAATCTGGAGTTCCTCTCATGATTTTAGTAGGGCTGTCAAAGTTATATAACGAGTTAACGCAAATTCGTTTTAACCGCACTAATTCCTTTAACGCATTAATGTAATTTATCTTTTGGGTTCAGTTTTAAAGCAAGAGTGAAGATATTGGTATTATATGAAACTAAAAAACCTAATGAATCCATTTGTACAAACCGTGTCATACTAGGACTTAAGGAGGTTAAATAACGCTCCAAACGTACGCTAAATTTTGGCAAGGTTAAACTGGCATGGCCATTTTCAAAGGGGTCCCTTGACCTCTGACCTCAAGATATGTGAATGAAAATGGGTTCTATGGGTACCCACGAGTCTCCCCTTTACAGACATGCCCACTTTAGTTAAGTCATAGTCAAGTCAGCACACTGACACACTGACAGCTGTTGTTGCATGTTGGGCTGCAGTTTTTCATGTTATGATTTGATATTCTTTATGCTAAATGCAGGACCGGTGAGGGTTTCTGAACAATATTTGCCATTGTTTTGTGTTGTTAATTGATTTCAAGTATTACATATATACTGGCAAGTATTTTTTTTTTTTTTTTTGCATAAAGCAAGCATATTTATCCACTCCCATGTTGATAAGAGTATTAAATACTTGACAAATCTCCCTTTAAGGTACATTTTGAACGGATAGAAAATGCGTCAAAAATGTATCACTATTAACTATGGACAATCATGCAACTAATCACGACTTAATATTTTAATTGATTGACAGCCCTAGTTTTTAGTCAAATGTTAGTCGACTGGACATTGTATGTCTCAATCAAAGAAAGCCATGTAAAACATAGTCCTGTTTTACTCGAGAAAAAAACACATCATATTTTACTTGATTGTTTCGTGCACTTTCTAGTTTTAATAAAGACAGTCTGAACATGCATCTGCCCTCTATTACCTCTAACAGCACCATGACACTGTTGTTTCAGAGCTGTGAAAGAAGGCTTGACTTGAAAGTGTGTGAGAGATTTTGTCCGCGTGAAGACAGAGGCAGAGAAGGAGGGCAGAGAGCACGATGTCTGGGATGTTTTTGAGACGCTCTGAGATGAAAAAGGTGAGAAGGGCCACAGGAATGGTTTCCCATGATCCCGCTTGACCTGACCTGGGCCGGGCTAGACTCGGGTGGTGGTGGTGTGTGTGTGTGTGTGTGGGGGGTGTTTTTGGTTTTGGCTCGCTGCTGTAAACAGTGCTTCTCGTGGGCTTGGGGTTACAATCCACCTAAATAAATCTGCTGTCTCTCCTCACATCTGCACACTATTGAAATAAATCATGTTGGTAATGCCACATCCACAACACCGCAGTATCACGTGCCAAAAAAACCCCCAAAAAAACACCACCAGTTTAAGATTACCAAATCTAATCTGTGACTGTGTATGTGAGTGCATCTGAGTGTATTAAAGAGGCAGCGATAGCTCAGTGAGCATAATAAACCCTGAACCAATCACATATCAGTTTCATCAGGGGAGTTTCCAACATCCTTCGCTCTAATTGGCTATCATGTAATCCGGTGTCCCTAAAGACCTCCGTCTTTCTATCCATCCATTACTCCCCTCTTCCCTCACCCCTCCCCTCTTTCATTTCACCTTGTTTTATTCATTTATCTGACTCTCACTTCTCTTTCCCTCCCATGTTTTTAAATCTACACATTTTCCTTTGCAAATGAAAAACTTGACACCCTCCACCTTTCCCTCTTTTCTTCCCCACACTTCTCCTACATTGATCCGCTCCCATCCTCTCTACCTTTCTTTCTCCCCATCTCTTCCCCACTTATTTTCCTCTCCGGCTTCTCCCCCCCCTCTCTCTCTCTCTCTCTCTCTCTCTGTCTCTCTCTCTCACTCTCTCTCTCTCTTCAGGGGGAGTCATTGAGTGTGTAATCGCTTGGTTACGGTGTGTCAGTCTGCGTCTGAACCCACCATCTGTCCTCTGGGCTTCCGTCTGGGACTGCAGACACACACACACACACACAGTAAATACACAGACACACACAGTCGAGCCAAGCTCATTCACACCACAATATGATGACAGCTGTATCACCCACCTATTGACATGAGCTGTCAGAGGGGCAGTGACTAACATAACACATTATGACATATCACACACACCCAGGTGGTGACTACAGTGCACATTCATTGTTATGGGTTATAATTGTTCTTCCATTACGGCCGAACCTCACTTTAGTAAATGGCGGTACGTACTAGGAGTTGTAAAACTCAAGGTTCAGTGACAGATATGAGGATTTGGACCTGGTTCAACAATGGAGCAGATTACAAATGTATAAGAACAGTGGATGTATACAGAAACTAGGGCTGTCAAAGTTAACGAGATAAAAATGAGTTAACGCAAATTCGTTTTAACGCCACTAATTTCTTTAACGCGTTAACGTAACTTGCGATTTTTAGGTTGTAGCCGGCTCTGTTTTAAAGCAAGAGTGAAGATAGTGGTATCATATGAAACTACAAAACCATGGTATCATGTCATACTAGCTTGCCACAAAAGAGGCTAAATACTGTCCAAAGTTACGCTACATTTTGGCAAGGAAAAATGGGCACCCACAAGTCTCCCCTTTACAGACATGCCCACTTTATGATAATCACATGCAGTTGGGGCAAATCACAGTCAAGACAATACTGACACACTGACAGCTGCATATTTTTTTATGCTAAATGCAGTACCTTTGAGGGTTTCTGGACAGTATTTGTCATTGTTTTGTGTTGTTAATTGATTCCCAATAATAAATATATACATACATTTGCATTCCTCTTTTCTGGGGCTGCTTATATAGTGAGGTTACATAAAACTGGATGCTATGACACAGCTAATATTCTACAACAGCTTTCTTTGTTTTGGACTTTCTTGCTCTCTGTTCCCTCAAAGGTCAACAGTGTGAAGATGGTTTGCTATTGGCCAATGGTGCAAATTCACATGTAAAAGTTTATCTCAACACAGAAGATGTCATTTTTGGTTGCCTAAATCTAAACAGACTGCAACAAAAGAGTTTTCAGATAAGAAAATACAAATTTAATGAACAATATGGGTATTTTCTGAAAGCAACTTTTGTTGTTTATGTATGAGGACTTGAGTTCTGTTTACACATCACCAGCTACACATGTATGGTGCTTATAAAGTGGGCTGTAAGTGTTTGTAAATTTCACGAAAGATATTAATGATGCTGCAAAATGGAGTCATGCTCTGTGTGTTATGCATGTGCAACATGAATACTTGGTCAGAACTTGGCAACCATGAAAGTCAGTCCAGTACTACAAGCAGGTATATGCTGGTATGATGAAGTACTGCTAATACAAGTTGTTTTCTATCCTTTATTATTTTTATGTCCGCCTTAAAGCATTTTGTAATGAGCACTCGTTTTGATAAGTGCTATATGAATAACCTTCATTATTATTATTATCAACCATACAAGATATGTTTCAATCAGCTCATTCAGGTGCGAGCCAGGCGTTTCCCATAATGCCCTGGGTCTTGCAGTCGGTGGAGAGCAACTGCGGCGCCTGGCTCTAAAAAACTGCGGCCGCTTTGATCTCGTGAGGTTATCGTTGCCCACGTGTGCATGACGTCAGAGCAAGTTGGGATGAAGTCGGACACAAATGTAACCGGCATGCATTGCACGGCGATTGCCAGTGATCGATTCTGTGCAGGCCTGGCTCATCTCGAGCGAGCCTAATGTATCTGTCTGGCTATGTGTGAACCGTCAGATTTTCTTAGTCCGCATTAAAGCTGCAGTGGGTAGAAATGGAGCAAATATGATTTTAAAAAGCTATATATATAAAACGGTCACTATATCCTGATGGTAGTGCATGAGGCTTATTTCAGGTTGTTCAACAAGTTCAGGAGGTGAGAGCTAGAAATATAACGCTTATGATCTCAACCACTTCATTGATTCTCAGTGGATGTTTTCCAGACTAATATCTCTACGGAATTAAGTGTGGGGAGCGTTTAAGGTTAAATTTGACATGAGAACGAAAAGTTGGCAGAGAAGTAAAAGTGGAAACAATATGGCACTAAAGGGTACAATTCAACTCTAACCGCTTAGTGAGGCTTAAACATCCCTGAGAATCACTCTCACATAACAGGAGACAGAGACCAGCTTGTGTCAGAACATGGTAACTCACTACTCTTCCTATTCCATCTTTGAAGCTTTGTTTAACACTTACTAACTAAACACTAAGTATTTCCTTCCATCCTCTGTGTAACTGAGAAATTACCTGCTGACAGATTCATCGATATTAAACCCAAAGACATCATATCATTGAACGTGTGCATGTGTTGACTGTGTGTTTTAGATTAGAAGAGACAGCCGTTGCGCTTCAGTGGACAATCATCAGTGATCACCACCACTGCAACAACTATTAACCTTTGGTGCGTGTGTGTGTGTGTGTGTGTGTGTGTGTGTGTGTGTGTGTGTGTGTGTGTGTGTGTGTGTGTCTCAAGTGTGTTTGAAGATATAGAAAGAGAGAAGTAGGCCAACGCTGCTGCTTCAACAATAGTGAAAGTACAAAAGAGAAGAAAAGGCAACAAGAGAAAACACAGTGAAACTGTGTCCGCTGCACGGTGAGGCACACTGAGAATATGTGCATAACAAACCAATTAGACATCATCACAGCTGCACGGGAGTAAAAAGGCATCAGTGCATGAAATAGTCTATTATGATAAGAATTAAAATAGTCTATCAAGATCAGATCTAGAATAGTGTGGAGCGATAAGAACTAAACAGTCAGAACGTGAATGTGGTACACGATGACATCCTCCGATATGTCCTCCAGGTTTCACAGCGAGGCCGTTTAAAACAGTTAAAACAGCTTTGATCACACTAATGGAGAAGAAAGGCATAACTTGGACTGTTTTTCACTGAAACAGAGAGACAGACTATAAGGAAAAAGTGGGAAGACAATCTGAACATCAGGTCCTCATAACTAAACTAAGTAAATTCAACATAATCCACTTGCTCTGCTGTTGATCTCTATGTTCAGTATGTTACAATCATTCCCTCATGTAAAATACGTACGTAAACAACATAACGAAAGTACAGAAAATACGTCACAAACGCCACTAATGTAACTTTAAAATAACTCAACAACACTTTGGGACATGAATACCTTTAATTCTACGTCATTAGCTCCGAGCGTAGCACGTTCACACGGCTGTGTTTACATTGCAGTCAGTAAAGACTACATGGTGTGAAATGACACGGCAAAAGCAAGAACGGTGTTGATGACTTTCAGGCTCCATTTGGTGAGACCAGGCTGCATGTATTCACTAATACAATACTTCTAGTTGAGTTCCAAAGCTACGAGGAAGTAATAGTAATACAGTGGTATTCAGGTATGAAATAAGAAAGTTTGCTCCGGCTGGTGGGCGGTGCTCGGTATTTCCTCAACTGATCTCAACATGGCTGCCGGGTCACAAACTTTGTCATTTTACAGCTAAACAGTACACTACAAGATGTTTCTGAAAACATTTGAGGTGAGAAATAGGCATTACAGTAACAGAATATTGATTCATATTTGATCAGCGCTGCCTAGTTTGACCGTTTGATTGAAGTTCGCGAGTGATTGACAGCTGCTCAGAGACGGCAGGCTCCAGCCCGGCTCTGATTGGTTGTTTTCCTCCGGTGTGTGAAATCTTGCAGATGCCATTAGGACAAGATCAAGATGTTAAACACAGGAATGTAAGAAACTGGAAGTTCTCGACACACCACTGTCTTTCTAGCTCTGGCGCAGAAATCCCACCTACAAATCTTTGATTGGCTCAGTTGTTCTTCCAACCAGGGAAACAGAGTAAACGCGGCCTCACATATCTTATGCTGAAAAATCTGAGATTCCCAGACAAAATCAGATGCTTTGTACACTTAAAAATCCAGCCCAACTTCTTCCTTTTGCTGTTTGAACAAACAACTGACATTTTCTTCTTGTCTCACACTGTAGGAAAAAGAGAGAGAGAGAGCTGTTGGATAATTCACGCCGACATCGTCTCCCTGTTACACTGAAAATGTGTGTGAGAGACACATTAGATATGTGTGTGTGTGTGTGTGATAGATGGCCTCTCTGGCTCTGACAGATGCTGTAGAATCACTCAGCCATGCCAGCCCGGCTGGTTACCGGGGGCAACCCTGTAAATCTGACATTATGGGCTGTTGACAGGAGAAACGGTTGTTATCATAACCCACAGTGAGTTACAGGAAACACACACATCTCTCAAGTTTTCAGTGTGACCGGAATATAGCATTACACACACACAGAGATAGACTCAAAGTGAGAGTGTGAATGAGGTATTTGATTTACAACTCAGCAGCATATTAAGGTATGGGAAGTGTGTGATGTAACGCAGTGTGTGTGAGTGTGTGTGTGTGTGTGTGTGTGTGTGTTGGGGGTCAGAGGGAACAATGTCTATATGTTTTATATCTCAGTAAGAGGGATGTGATAGAGTGAAGTGATGAGTGTGGGAAACCTCGCGATGAGCAGGTCACAGGAAACAAGATATCTTACCTGGCCCTCTCTAATCCTCACCATGAAATGAT
The DNA here is from genome assembly GCF_043250625.1 of Sebastes fasciatus. Taxonomy (NCBI): domain Eukaryota; kingdom Metazoa; phylum Chordata; class Actinopteri; order Perciformes; family Sebastidae; genus Sebastes; species Sebastes fasciatus. The sequence goes on along the minus strand of NC_133797.1, from coordinate 24,442,133 downwards.
CCCCCCACACACACACACATCCATCCACCATAGACACACACTGCTATGGCTCCATGTCACGATTATACTTGTTTTAACCAAAATATTCCCTCTTTCTGTCTCTCTCAATCTTTCTTTCTGTTCCTCTTTTCTTCTGCGTCTGGGTGTTCCAGTAGTAATGGTGTGTGCTGTGGGAGCAGCAGGAATGGCCATTACCATCCATGGATCACTGGCAGAGGCCTGCACACAGTGGACTCAGATGAGAGAGGGAGAGGGAGAGGGAAGGAGCGAGGGGGAGGTCAAAAAGGTAGCCTACCATTAAGAGAGAAAAAAAAAAAATGTGAGGAAAAGAGAAGGGAATGAAGAGAAAAGATGGCAGGATATTATTTCACGCCGTTATTATGATGAAGTCATTCCACAGCGTTTGTGATGACGGAGGATTTCTAAGTAGTAGCTACGTTAAACCGCTTGATGGATTCAATGCAAATATAATCCCACATACGCATTTTTGTAGTTGTGACAGAATTTGGATGGAAACGTGCTTCAAACCCACAGAATTATGGGTACTAAAATAAGGAGAGATTCATGCATGTGGCTTTATTTCATTCGGGAACTTGATGTCAAACATAGCGTTTCATATCTGTTCAGCTTTTGACAGATGAGATGAAGCGGATGGATGACAGCAGGATTGATGTCTTATTGGAAGACAAGTCATTAATAAAGGGTCATATGTCTTTCATTTAATAATAAGCCAATAGACCTGTAGTAAGTGAGTTTGGTGAATGATTAATTCATAAAAAGTTATTCCATCAAGTCTGCACATGGTCCGGGTGTTCTGCAACTCTTTTCAAGAAGGTAAGAGGTCGGACTGTCCGTTGGGCAAAAAAATTATGTCACCATAAATGAGGGCTGCATTGTTTTTCCTGGGGAGCTTAAAGGCCCTGATGCACCAAGCTGAAAGTTGGCAGTCAGCCAGTTTGGGGCCGTCGGTGAGCGTCCGTCGGCCTAGTTTTTGCGGTGTGTCCCGCACCATCGGTTCTAGTCTGCCTGTGTCGGAGGCTTTTCGGCTGATTCAGCATGTTAAATCGGCGGCGGAGCTCGTCGGTGAGAGAAATCACTCTCATTGGCTATTCGGTTTAAACGAATCAGCGCACGAGAAGAGAGACGGACGTGAGGAAAGCAAGCCAACGAGTAAAGTAACTGTCCGTCATCTGTAGTCTTTGCGGTGTGTTCAAGTGCAACTTGTCGGCCAAGACAAAGGCGACATGAGGCAGTCGGCCTTTATCGCCGCTAGTTCTTTAATGTCGGGTTGGGGTGTCTGGGCTTTAAGTCGCCTGCATTGCAGCGCTGCATGAAGAACACACAACCCCCTCATTCATTTCAATGAGACCACTACGAGGGATCTGGCAACAAAAAAAAAAAGGCACAGTCGTCTAAACAAAAAAGTTGAATCTGGCTCAGTTTTGACGCAACGTCATGCAGCAAGGCACTGCGTTGTCCATTCGTATGGATCCTATTTTATTTCTGCTACCAGAAACCTTGCGCCACCATCAATGTAGCCCCTTGCATTTAAAAAAAAGTTTGAATGAATTGATCTAAAGAATTTTCTGTGTCAAAGTACCGGGCTTTGTACGCTCCACCATCCATGTATTTAGCAAAAAAAAATAGTTTAAAAACCTCTTTTGAAGAGACAGTTTCCATCTACAGTATGAGGTATTTCTGATGAATGAAAAAGTTGAAAGGCAAAGTCAGTTATGCTGGACGAAGATATGAACCAGTCAAATGGATCAGAAGTTATTTTGGTTACTACTACTAATCTAATCTACAAAGCAGTAATGCATTATTTATTAACCATTCATAAAGTTGTTAGTTACAGCTTATAAACACCATAACGTATGCCCTATAAGAAAGTGATACAGAAAGAAAGAGAGAAATGACCAAAGCAAAGGAAGAGACGGTGAACACAGCTCCTGTAATGAGAGGACCGTGCCGTTGTCGTCATTTCGGAGTCTTGTGCGCGGCGCAGCAGTGCGGCAGGTTGTACCGCCGCTGACCTTTCTGTTGTAACAACCCCGGTATAAAGGGAAGTGCCACACAAAGAGCTCTATTAACAGAGAAACCAGATATAATGGGGAAACAAGATGGGCCTTTAATGGGGACAGGCAGGGCTGTCAGCATGCATAATGTAGCAGTCGTGTTAAAACAACACTGGGCTCTATGTGCTCCCCCTTCACACACACACGCACACGCACACGCACACGCACACACACAGGAACAACCTTATACGAGAGACCCAAGTTATTAATTCACACACTGGTCTTCATCTATGAAATATTCTCCATGCACAGCGCACATTTCTCTTGCAAGGATGGGAATCATTGTTGTGTGTAATTATGAAGACAATGTTGGGAGGGATTATCAAAGAAGTAAGGGGGGAGATAAGAAAGCGGCAGATGAAGAGGGTGCGGGGACGAGAAGAAAGGGAAGTAGAGGGGGATAGAGGGAACGGAGAACAGAGGAGGTGGTGAGAACGAAGGGACGAGGACGGAGAGAGGAGGGGAAAGATTACCCCCTTCTCTCTGTTTGTCGAGCTATCGTTCCCTCCTCCCTCCTCCCTCGCTCCGTCTTTCTCTGTATTAGCATGATAAAGACGTGGTGGAATAGGGCAGCCGGCAGGTCTTTGGACATGGAGACAATGCTATCGCCAGAACAGGCGTCTACAGCAGGGGAACAGCCACCGAGGGACTACACACCAACAACACACACACATGTACCCGCTGATACAAACCCATGTAGACAGGCAAACATGTAAACACACACACAGACGTGTGGATTATAATGCCCAGGAGGACTTAAACAATAAGAGGTAACATGCAATCAAAGACGGCAGAGTCTCCAAACTGCAGAGAGATGGAAACATTTAAACAGGCAGAATATCCCGTTATTAATGGGGATCTGTAGCCCATATGAAGCATGTTAGGCACCAAACTCCCTTTAAAAAATGTGTGTTTTAAAATATAGATGTTTTCAAATGGCTTCCCTCCAGGTATCGTGGCAGAAAAGTCTCTCTGCCATGTGGCATGTTTTGGTGAGTTTTTTTTATGGGTAAAATATATAGAGTGCTCCGGGGATGATGTATTTTTGTAGGCCAACCAGGAAGTTAGCATCGCCCTGATTCCCTCGACAAAAAGCCAATGGGTTTTTTCCATTGGGTTTTGGATTAATGCAGAAAATAAGCTCTGTGGCAAACAAACGTTTATGATACTTACACGTTTTGTTCAGTAAAATAATCTATAATAAGTGTGAATGCAATCGGCAGAAGTACAAAGCTAACGTTAGGTTATAAACGAACTACACCACGGTTGCCTGAGTGTGAGTATACACAACGAGGCTGAAAAGGCGGACGAGTCGGCGTGATGACGTTTAGTAATCTCATTTAGCAACCACCTTTTTAGAGACACATTAAGGCTTCAAAATTCATGAGTGGGATATTTATTGATGTATTTTATATTGTAGAACAAAATATTAAAATCTCTTCAGCTTGTGTTAGAGACCTTATTTCAGGCATTCAACTAAAAACCCATTGACTTCCAGAGGAGGGAACCAGAAGTGCTAAAATGCGAACTCATTTCTGGGTTTTAGGACTCATTCCTGTAGCATTGTATTGATGCATACTTACATTTTAGGTGGCTTACTTAAATAATGTAACTGCGTACCAAAGAGAAAGTCCGATGAAAGTAGTACTAAAGACATGCTCGACAAAAGTACATTTACTCAAGTGCAATTTTAAGATTATATATTTTGAACATTGCTTTATAATACTTTATATTTCTACTATCTTGTCAAATATGATACATTGCTGCAGATTAAATAACTCTACAGTAAATGAAGTAGTAAGAATTTGATCAAGCTCAACAGCTATAAGTGCTGCTTACTCAGTCACATATAATGAATTCAATACAATTATTAAATAACACTGACCCTGATCATAATGAGTATCAGTGAAATTCGTCTTTAAATATGTTTATTGTGCCTTTTTGTCTCTATTTTGGCAAATTAATTACACTTGGAGGTGGACAGAGAGTCTGAAACCATAACTGTACAAAAGCGTGATTTAAGAGGTGCTGGATTATTTACATATTATCATGTGTGTATATTAACATGATATCAATATTTAATTTTTTAAATCGTCAATACCAGTATATTGTGACATTCCTAATTTCTGGTTATTTTTACATGACATTTAGTTAATTATATTTTTTCCATCTTTAAAAAAATGTTTATCATATATTTAAAATGTTTTATGTTTATAATATACAGTATGTAAAATATATGTTTTAACTATTGGGCTTTACACATTTCTGTTGACAGTGAAGACATGTTTAAAATTTTTTACTTTTTACACAAATCTATGCAGTACTGAAAATGCACTTTTACTTTTACTAATTTGGTGAAGGCTCGTAATTACAAAACTGTGTGGTCAGTTAAAAACACAATCATTGTTTGTTGTTGTCATTGTCCCAAAAAACTAAGAAATGCAAAGAAAAAAATGTCTTTGCTTTTGAGTGAAACAATTAAAGGGACATGTCTCTGTCCTTTTTCTCTCCCTCTATTATTACTGTCATGAACCTCCCTCCTCTTCCTCCTCTTCTTCCTCTTCCTCATCCATCTATCTGTCTGTGTTGTTCTGGGAACATCATTAACCAGTACATCAATAAGCAGATAGTCAGGCTAATCAGTGAGACGCACACACACACACGCACACACACACACACAAACCTCTCTACGGATGGAGCATCCTCACAGATCTGGAACATTCTCCAGGTCAGACCCGGAGCCACAGGCCCTGCGGGACGCCTGGCCACCCCGCCAGTGGACCTCCGAACTGGGGCACAATTCTCGCTTCACCTCCCCTCTTTCTCTGGAGGAAAAAAACTGAATAAACATTATGGGTCATGGCGTATATACACACACATTTACACTAACACACTAACACACACACACTGCACCATGTGTAAACTGTACGCACCAGTATGGATCATGGCCAGCTCATGAGCCTGTGACGGTCGTCCAACCATAACACACACACACACACGCACACACACAGGCCACACGCAACACACACTCACACTTTCTGTAAAAACATACAGAACTGTACAAACACTGCAAACACATGAGCGGGAACGAACGCACACGAGAAAATTCCATCTTATGGTTTGAAAGGCCCCATTCAGTATCTGTAGTAGTATTATGAAGTAGTAGTAGTATCTGTAGATTCAGTGATGTCATGTTGTATAACAAAACAGCAAAAAACTGTTAAAGAGTATTAGAATCAAATATGATATTTGAGGCTGGAGAAACAGAAGCTCCAAAAAAATCAAGAGAAAAATCCCAAATACTTCAGATTAGAGGCATTTTATTACTGACCATTGATGTTATTAAAACTACAAAAACTGCAGCACTGTAAAGAATATTGAGATTTTAGAAAACACATTCATAAAAACAAATGATGAAGCAGGTTGGTGGTGTATTATTAATATTTCTCCATAATAATACTTAATTATCAGCAGACACACAGCAGTTTGTGAAATAGTCATGAAATGTAATGTTTGATTTTTATTTAAAATTTGATTTGTGTACGTAGACACAAATTTTCCATTTCAGTACAACTTTCAACATGTATGTATTTTTCATGCGTTTTCCTACGAATGTCCAGCAACACGCGACGCACGTGTCAATTCCGCTCCTGTCTTTTAAAAATAAAACTACTTAGTTAGGCTTAGGAAAAGATCAACTTGGTTAGGTTTAGGCAACAAAAAATACTTAGTTAGCTTTAGGAAAAGATGGTGGTTTGGGTTAAAATAACACCGGAAGTGCCGTAACTTAAGTACAGAAGTTACGTCACAAATAAATTAACTTTGACTTGTGGTTTCACACCTGACATGAAGCGTCCACGATGACCTCCTAATTGGCGTTACCCGCTCTCTATACTTCCCGGTTCACAATTATGTGGATTACATATGAATTGATTTCGTGCTGACCATCACGAGAGAAAAAAAAGAGAAATTTGTGTCTATGCAGATGAATCAATACATTCAATTTTGTCACTATTTCACAAACTGCTGTGTGACTGCGCTGACTATAATGTTGTCTTAACTGTCCAGCAAACATCCACAAATAATCTGCTGCCTTTATGATCCTGATCACAAATATAATATTTATGCAGCTAAATCAACTTGCTGAAATATTAATCCAGCAACCAAACCAAAGCTGGAGCGAACATTTCAAATGAGGGCAACAGAGCAGGTAATAGTGAATAATACGCTCTCATTTTACAAATTCAGTGTTGAGAGAGATGAACTGTCTGTGGTCTGACTTTACGTCTGCCTTGTGTTCACAGGGTTCTCTACAACAACCAGTAGGAGTTGTTTTAAAAAAAAAAAAAATTAAAAATTAACAGTTTACACAGAAATGTCTCAGTTTAGGAGCAAAACATGGACTGAAACCCGGGAAATCATCAATTATGAACAAATGATCTGTTGTTATTAAAATCCTGCTGCCATGTTTAACTGTTTGTAGTCATTTATTATTTATTCAGTTTTTGTTTCCACAATTCTACAGCCTATAAACAGCTTTTGAGCTTTGTGATTAACAGTGTTTCTCCTCTGATTCGTTGTGTGTTTATTTAGTTATATTGAGCTGTGATATTATTGTTATCTCAGCTGGATTTTACTACTAAGTTTTGTGCTGCCGGATCATTTTTCTCTGCAAGGAGAGACGCACATATTCTAGTTTGGTATTTCTCAAAGGACCAGTACATTTTGTATATTGTCTTCAAATCTATCTGTTTGTTTTTGGTTGTTTATGTTTGTTCTTTTAATAAGATGTTTCCTTAATGTGTTTAAAAACATAATAATAATCCATAAAAAACAGATTTTCAGCTGGTGTGAAATTGCTCCTCTTCAAAAGTACTAACAGGTCCAACAAAAGCTCTTTAAGGTGAAACAAATTTGGCATTTGCTCATCACACAAGACACAAATTGCATTATAGATTATTTTCTATTCAGTAATAAAGAATTAATTAGCTCCATATAATTAGATAAACTAACTCCTGCTCAGCACAAATGGGACAATGGGATAGTTAGAAAAGGGTAGAAAATTCAGAGTAACAAATCTAATCTCACACAAAATTTATATTTTGACATTTTATGAAGATCTTAAAGGGGACATAATGAAAAACTCACTTTTTCAGTGCTTGTGTTCATACATTTGGGTATCTGGAGTGCCTACCAACCTACGAACTGTGAAATAAGACAACCCAATCAGTTTTTTTGTGGGCTGTCTAGATCAGAAAACATGTGATTCAGGGGTTCTTAAAGAGACAGGTGTACAGGTATATTCAGACAGGCAGTTTGAGAAAAATAATGTGTTTTGAACATTAATGCATGTAAACATGTTCTAGTCGAAAAACAAATTACAATTATGAACCTGGAAATGAGCATGATATGTGCCCTTAAAAGCTAAAATGTTGGACAAACAATAAAAACATCTGATTTATTTTGGCTGGAGATGCTCACCATACTCTCTCTATGTTTGTCTTGTCACATCAAATTCACAAACCTAATGCCATCACACCAAGTCACTTTAGTAAATAACATGTTGATGAATATATTCACTCTCACATTACCTGATTGGTTGATGATGTTTTCACTGCAATCATCCCTCCTGCAGTTTGAATGTTGCTGAAAGTTAGAGTGAAGATCGCAACTTTAATGGGTTAAGATTGACTGAGGGTTAACAATAAACAGTTGGAGAGCAAACAGACCTGTGTGTGTGATGGCATGCATCGGACGGGGCACACACACCTGTCCTTCAGTCAGTCACAGCTGCAGATAAACACAGCTTTCATAGAGGGCGGTGATGATGATCGACAGGCCGGGGATAGTGTCAGTCATCCCACACTGTCTCTGTTAGATGATGTCATTGTGCTGCCTGGCACCTTGCTGATGCAGCAGATACACAACGATCAAAGGAGGAGAGAGAGAGGGAAGATGACAGGAACACAGGGAGGGAGACTGACACTGAAACTGCATATGTTTATATATATATATATATATATATATATATATATATATATATATATATATATATATATATATATATTCATATGTGTTCATCTGTGCAAATGTCTACATGAAAGTTGAGATCATACACATAAAGACAAACACTCTGTAAAGCTGCATCGCTCCTTTTGGGAAGCAAGACATAGTCAAACTATAGATTCTCAAATGGTGTCTATAGGGCTTTATTTGAGGCCAGCTATTATTAGACAACGTCCTTTTTAAAATTAAGTTTCCTACTTATATTTTATAAATATAATTCAGCATATTTTAGTCTGTTTTCTGTTTGTATTGCATTGTCTGCTTGCTGCAAACTCAACATTTCCTCCATCTGTTTTACTTTAAAGGAGCACTCCAGTAATTTAGTTTTACGCTTCCATAAAGATTAGGGCTTCCCAAGAGACAGATTTTAAAAGGAGTTGGTCATAATGGAAACTGCAGAGGTCGAGATATGTCCACTTTTAAGCCACGGTTATGCTTTCCGCATGGACGGTCGCAGAGACATGAGCTGACGCTGAATCGTGACAAGGAAACGTTTATATATCTTTTATACTCCGTGCGGGTTTCTTCTTGCGTCAAACCGATATCCCTCACTTCTACAATCAGCAGCTCCTTAAAGTTTTCCATTTTCTACACCCATCTCCGTCTGCGTAGTTAGAACATGTTGGATGTGTGGACACTCACGCCCCTTGAGGATGCGTCAAGCATAATTCAAGCATTAGTCTCTAGTATGGCTCTAAAGATGGTTGGTCCTACATGTCCCATAATGCAGTAGCATATTCCTTTAGGCCGCCCTGCCTGCCAATCCCAGTTTATAGGGCAGAGCCAGTACAAAAGTAACACTTTACAGATAAAAGTAATTTTAGAAGATAACATTATAGACAGAAACTAATTTTATTTGTGATCAACAAGAAACATGTGTGTTTTATCAATACCAGGTTATTTTGTACAAATGTGGAACGACTCTGGTATAATTTGACTTTGAACGGACGTTGCACACGTTGTTACCCTCGACCCTGTCAGTTGGGATGAAAGAAACACAACGGTATAGACTTTAAGTATTTTCTTTTATTCTTGTTTTTATTAAACATGTCTGACAATGTCCGTATCAATATGTGATTGCAAACAGATTATGTGCTTTGTCTTAATAAAAAAATATCAAATTTCATTTTCAATTTCATCGAAAGTTTTTCAGACAGTATAAATGTTAAAGAAAATTTAAAAGACTCCTGACAGTTGAACCTGATAACTGTCAAACTTCAGGATGTGTTAAAGTACTAAATAATCTGTGAAATGATCATGACTATGACTCATGAAACAATAAATACAACTTGTCATTCAAAAAAATGACCGCTTGAGTGAATTTACTTTCCGTGATCCAAAACAGCTTTGAAGGTAAAACACAGCGACGGTATGACGTATACATGCACTTTTTGCAGTTCTGATACATGTTGCATGCTGACGTATTTAGGCATATCAGACTCGTATGGGCACGGACAAAATCGCTGTGTTACGTTCATCCCCTGTTAATTTTGTCCTGCATTACTTTTGTCCAGCCTAACTTTTGTACCAGCTCTCCCCAAATGTAGACTGAAGCCCAAGCCAAGATAACCCTCATGACATCGTCCCTGGAAATCTTGAGTAAGTGTTAAAGTGGAATTAAACTGTATTTGTTAGAAACAAAAGATGCCATACTGATGAAAATCAAGCTGTAAAAGTGTAAATTGCAATAAATAATACACTCAGGGTGTCCTGAAATTTAAAAAGAATCATGGAGGCGGTGGAGAACGCCACAATCCACCAAAGCAGAGAAATGTTTCCGCCTCCTAAACTGAGTCTATTATTTTCACTGCATCAAGTAAAACCTCTGTTACTATGGTTACCACATTAATACATGTTGCTCTTACTGTTTAATTTTTTTAATGGAGGTGTCCTTTTAGAAGATTTTAACAGACAGTTGTCAGCCAATCAAAAATACGTGCCTTTTATACCATGCAAGACATTATAATGGGTATGAGCAATTTATGTATTCCCACCTTTTTTTGGTATAATAATAAAAACCTTTATTTGTAGCACTTTTCTAAAAATACAGTACTTTACATAAAAATTGAAATAAAAGGTAATAATTTATATAAGGTAAACAGTTAAACGTTGTGTATTGGGACCTTTATTTGTTTGACAATATATTATTTGAGAAGTGGCCACTATTTGAATTCTAGCTTTTATTTTGAAATTTACAATAGTCCATTTATTGGAGTTCAGCACTGATAAAAAAAAACATTCAGGTTCACAAAAACTCTTTTTTTGGACTCCTCCTGAGATTTTTCGCTTCTTCCTGAACCGCCCCTCCACTCTGAGGTGTTTATGTGTGAACAGGAAAAAAGGTATTAAAGTGTGATAATTGGAGATCTCATCCCCAACACCTGTCATATCACACAGTCTTCCCCCTGCACACACACACACACACACACACACACACGTTAAAGATTATCCTGCGCTCACACAAAGAGCGTTTAAAGCGTGTCTATCCCAAGTGCATGTTTCAGGTCCTTGTACACAAACACACACACACACACACACACACACACAAACAGATACAAACATGCAACTGAAGTCCCAGAGCTGAGTAGATATCAGACGGGCATTACAGTTGTCATTATCACATGTAAGGGGGTTTGCACACACACACACACACACACACACGCACACACACAGACAGAGATAAGTATGTTGGGTAAGAAGGCTTTCTCCTTCTGCGACATGGGGAACGGCAGGCTGCAGGAAAAATACTGTAACAAATAAAGTCGCACATCTCTCAGCTTACTGTTAAACACATACACATTAAATGCACACATGCAGCACATACAAACCGCTCCTGCCAATCTGAAACACAACCTTAATCCATCTTTTATCCTTCCACCCATCTCCCCCTTTTCCTCCAACCCCAATCTCTCTCTCTCTCTCTCTGTCTGTCTCCCTGTTCGTTTTGTGTTGACGTATCTATTTCACATGGCTTTCTGAAATGGGATTGCCGCCTCAGTTTGATGTAGTTTGTGTGTGAGGGGAGGCCACCTATTTCATCTGCAGCACAACCTCGTTAATGCAAAATCTTCAGCAGGAGAATGAATCATGCACCGAAATCCACCGTGTGAAGCTTATTGGTAATATAAAATAAATGTGTTTTCAGATGCTCGCTAAAGTCTAATTTCCACTTTAAATGATATTATACTTACATGCTTCAAAGAAATTCCAATATGCATACAGAAAAAAATATATTGTAAGGCAACATTTTTTCATTTATTGTACATTTTCATGTCTGTCCTAATTCAACTGAGGCTTTAACTATAGTAGAGCAAATCTACCTTTCGATTCTCAGTCAGACTCATTTACAAAAAAACATTCTGCATTAAACCTGCAGGCTGCTTTAAAGGCCGGATCCATCTGTGTTCTTTCCCCTTTGTTTTTCAAATGGAAACGACCACTCAGAAAAAAGCAGTGACGTAGGTTACCAAAGTAAGTTTATCAATAAGGTTATGAATAATATGAACACTAGCTGAGTCAACATTAGCTGTGCTTCGTTTGGAAATAACTGAAAGGGTAAAATGAGTGTTTTTGTGAATGGAGTCTGGTGGTTTTGACGAAAGCTATGTAACTGCTTCAGTTCCCCGTCAGAGAGGGCTGTCTGAATATGAGGTAAAGCAGCTGTGGACGGTGCAAACGTATTTTAGCCACCTAAAAAAACACTCAATATTAATTTAAATGTACACTATATTTAGAATATTTTCAGACAGCCGTTTCCGACGGGGAACTGAAGCCGTTACGTCTTCAGAGCCACTATACTCCTTTCACAAAATCACAAATTTTACCTTGTAGATCACAGAGTTGCTGGTCTACCGCCTTGAAAATTTTGTGATAATATGAGGTGGTGACATTTACGTTAACATTTATGCGATCAAAATGAACACAAGCCGTTTCATCCATCCATCCATCCATCTTCAACCGCTTATCCGGGATCGGGTCGCGTTTCATAAGACTGAAATTTAATTTAATTCACACAAGAACATAGAGATTTTTACCTTACTTCCCGAAAACCACAGAGAAAATAGCGAAGAAAGGCAGCAACAAAAGGTAGCGACGAAAGACAGCGACGAAAGTTCAAAACAGGAAAAAAGATTGACCTCGCCATTTGATTGGCATTTAGAAAGATGAACTACGGGGCATTACTGGCTGACAAAGTATGGACTTCGACATTTGATTTGCTTGCGAAGGATTGACCACGCTACATGATTGGTTTTCAAATGATGGAATTCGTGATGTGATTTGTCAAGACGTGCGGACTAGTCGTCATCTTTCGCATCCGAACTAACTTGGCGTCTAAACAGCAGTACATTGTTAGCATCCGTGCCGGTGCTTCTGTCTGATTCTCCACCTGGGGGCGTGCCGACCGCCATCTACTGTATGTGACGTTAATACACTGACTATGAGGATGTATATACAGTATATACTGTACATGTAGCAGCGTCATCATGCAGAAACCTACGTAAAGTCACGTAGGAAAAGGTTTTTAGAAGGGCTTGGGAAAATAGCATTTGAATGCTAAAACACCTAAATTTGAACGTTTGAATATGAATACATAGGAGCACCACTGTGAAGCTACAGAATGATATAAAATAATAAAATGATTAAGAAATAATGACAATAATAATAATAATATTAATAATAATGGACCCGCCCTTTAAGAGAAGACAAAGAGGGGAAAGGGGTGCAGGTTCTTGTTCTCTTCAGCTAAAACGCTAATTTAAAATCCAGTTTCAAGTTTCTCATCTAATAAACAATCTCTCTCTCTCTCTCTCTCTCTCTCTCTCTCTCTCTCTCTCTCTCTCTCTCTCTCTCTCTCTCTCTCTCTCTCTCTCTCTCCCTCCCGGGATGAGGCCCTCCTGACAACTATTTATCTGACCTCTGAACTTTGGCTTCCTGATCATGAGACCACGTACAATGCTGTGAGAGAAAGAGCAAAGAGGGTGGCCTTCCATGAAAGTTGAGGAAAGAGGTATATGGTGGTCAAAATGATGGGGGATGTATATACAGTAAACTGTATGAATAAACTGTATGAATGTAGTGAGAAGAGAACAGATAGGAGGGAGGGGAAGACAGGAAAGAAAAAGAGGAGAGAAAGACAGAGGTAGCGAGGGTGAAAGACGGATTGGTTATGGAGAAAGAAAGAAACAGCTGTTCTTTAGTGTCCCTGTGAGGACATAATCAATTGTTTTCACCTGGGGAGCAATAAGTCAACGTCTCTCAGTAGATGGCTGCTTAACACATGAATGAAACGTGGGTTTCCTCTACGATATGATTAAATATGGGTAAAGAGTAAAATATAAAACAATATGTTCCAGTGTGATACCATGCTGATAATATAGAATTATATGAGTATGATACGATTTTTATATATGACAAACTATGTCAGGCATGATACGACAAAATGCAATATAATATGACATGGTATAATTCAATACGATGTGGCACAACAACATACAACAAGACCAGGTAGGATGTGACATGATACGTAAACATTATGTACCAGGATGGCAATATGGTATCGTATGTGAGTGAAAATACATGACGAGGTGTCGTAATATATGGGAATATCGGTTCATGACAATTGTATAAAATGACACAACATAAAATAAAATGAAGTGTGATACTTAGGAAAATGTAGGCTACTTAATAATAAATACTCCACATGACATTCACTGACAGTACAGGTAGTTGCTGGATGTCACTTGAACCACTTTGAAACTTAAACACATACTGTACTGACTGATTTCTCATATCCTTCACTAAACTGTGCCCCTCCGACTCCCCCAACCCTCTGCTTCCCCTCGTCTCTCATCCTCACCACTGAAGGTGAAAGGTCACCAGGTCTTCGGAAGCATCCTGTTTGGCGACGTTAGAGGGCAACGTTACGCTCCCCCAGCGGGACGCCGCCACACACACACTCTCCCTAACCCGACCGGTCGGTCAGTCTTCTTGGGGGAACTAATTGTTTTTAGATGAGGCAACTTGAGGAGAGGCTCCGGAAGGGAGGACAGGAGCAAAAGGACTGAGGGAGACGAGGAGGAAAGCAGGGGGCTATAAATTAACGACGTGCCGGATATTCAGTTTCCACATGGGTTTCTGGTGAGAAAACTGCAGATACTTTATCTTTTTTTTTCTGTCTCTGGGTGCCTCTTAACTGGGCCACACACACACACTTCAGCTCAAAATGTATTGTGATGCATTTTCTAAAGTGTCCAGTTGTCCATCTGGGGAAATTTCAATGATACCCACCTCTAAGAGCCACTCTGCAAAACAAACCACTCAATAAGCTGGAGGTAATGGAGACTGCAGGTCAGGCTTTACAGCAATATCATTACCATACACACACTCACACACACGCACACGCAATCCCATTGTCTGGGCAGTACTTATTAGTGCCCATGCTAACAGAGTTTGTCCATAAGTGACCTTAATTAAGTGGCTAGCGCCATTAGCTGCAGAGCTAAGAGGCTAAGAGCCATCCATCTGCATGCGAATGTGTGTGTTTTTATGATAATGGCTTTATTGAGGTGTGTACTGGAATACTAACGACGGGCTGCACGCAACCCAAAATGGATAAATAGGCGGCTGAAGTTGAGCGCTGAAGAGGGGATGGTTTAGATAAGTTACTCATTGTGAAAAAAGACAAAAACAGGGAGCAATGCCGAGGGCTGCTTTAAATGCAGGTTAGCCCCATTTACAAGCAGAAAATGCACTCGCACACACGGCACTCAGCATGTTAAGCTCCATCCAGTTTGCCCTGTCATTTTTCATTAGTTATGAAAACAAGGAATCTAATCCCATCAGGTTTTCAGGTACCAAATAATTGTGTTATTGAAATAGTAATAATGCGAAAAAAAGAAGAGTTACTGTATGTAGAACAAATCACTAACTGTTGTTGTCATGTTTGGTGTAATCATTTGTATTTGGTTTACTTCTATCCTTCTATTATTAATAATAATCACAATTTAATATAAATTTTCCATCCTTAAATGGAAGGAATTGTGACGTTAACATCGTGGCTATTAGAGTTAACCAAATTTTTCTTGATTTTAAATCTGCTACTTCTTCTTCTTCGTCATTGTTGTGGATGATGATGTTGCTGTAGCTAATGGATTCTCGCCCTGCTCGCTCGTAAAGCTGCTAAACTGGGGTCACGGGGTCAAAGGTCGCTGCTCTTCCTTTGATGTGACCCTGACATCCTGGGAGGAAGAGGAAATGGAGGAGGAGGAAGAGGATTCTTCATGGATTATTGGTAAAAAACACCAAACAAAACACCACACACGTTCGTATTTGTGGACCGACGTCTGAGCCGTAAGCGAGTTGGCGAGGCTCTCAACATGTCTAAATAATCAATCACAACACTTTGTCTCAACACACACACACACAGAGATACCCTCAAATTGATTTATAGACTCTGCTTAGGTGTAAAATAAAGTATTTGGTTTTGCTTACTATGTATTTTTCAAAAAAGCTATACAACACATGATGATGTTTTATCATTGTGTCATTCTAACCGATATGCCCAGCTCACATGTACTTGTGTGACACCATAAATTAACACAAACCAGATCCCATTCTGTATGTAGCGCTTTAAACAATACAACAAAGTGTCTAAAAATGAAGAAAAACGAATTCACATAATTGTCAGAATCTGATTTCACCCTCATGTCTTCAACAAGATTCATAAATTATACTGATAAAACATATAAAACATAATAAATAAAAACAAATCAAATAGTCCATATTGCCTGTTTTCCAGGCTGTGAGCTGACGTAAACACATCAAAATGAAACATCACATTTTTTATCTTTTTCTGTACACGTAAATACATGTTTGCTTAACTAACTACTAACTACTTTACTAAGTGTTCCTTTGAAAGCTCAAAACAACACTAAGAGTCTACAGCGCTGCTAAAGGCTCTGTGAGGCTGTACTTAGGCACAGTGGTACTTTTAGCTAAATGCTAACATGCTGAGGTTAAAGAAATAGTTGTTTACATTCACAGGAAACCAAAAAGAGAGCGTGAACTTTGTCTCATTGGAGGATGAGGGGAGCGAGGTTGAAAGGTGTGCAATGTGTTTTTCTCATCGTGGAGCTCGTCTCAGCTGGAGCCTCTAAACACTGAATCACTGTTGCTTCAACTGTTCAAACTGACGCTTCACACACGTTCTCCTCTCACCTCTCACCTTCTTCTTAAAACTGATTCAACATATTTAAATTCATTAGTGGAGTAACGGAGAAAAAGTGCTTTACACTACACAGAAACAGATGCATGGATCCACACACACACACACACGCACACACACAGTAAGTGGGGCAGATTACATTCTCCCCAGGACTTGACTTGCATTAAAGTTTAAATGTGTTCAATTTGGACGGTCCCAATATTAGAGTGGAGTATCATTACCCACCTTATTGGATGAGTCTGAGCAGAATAGATTTCTACTGATGAGATGAAGAGGCCTCGGGCACACACACACACACACACACGCAAGCACACACGCACACACACACACTACCTGTCTCACGCACACATACAGACACATGGACATATGAGCTAAACTGTGTTCTTTGTGGTGCTATTTCTGATTCTTCTGCACAACGGAGCAATTTTCACAACATTTTTGCATCGTGATTTTGACTTTACAAATTGAGCCTAATTGGCTAAAAGAAAATTATGAATAAATATGAACCATAAGAGTTTAGAAAATTACTCAACATTCAAATATATATACTTACATATTATTACTTGATGTTTAATTAAACATTGCAACAATAATGTTGTGCAGAGTCGAGCGACGGCTTCTGCTGGGGTACGGTAACACCGCAGAACTATTTTGGACAGCGGTGTGTGGTTGCCTGTCATAACATAGTAAAAAAGTACATTTTGAGCATATTTGAATATCCCCCAATATATATTATAATTTTAAATTATTTTGTTTTCTACATCAGCTGTTTTTTACCACATGTTGAATCTGTCAGAGTCAAAGCATCTTCACTCTTTAACTTTCAGATTTTGCTTCCTGTCACTTCCCGCCACTCTCCTACCTGAAGACGTCTTCAGCCCCAAACCTCCAGATTGTCCTCACCTGAACAGGTACAGACACAAAAAGACACACAATTATACAGATGCAGGATATCTTTACCATTCATGAGAGCAGATATGGAGGACGGGACCTGCCAAATAAATAAATAGTCAAGTCAAGTCAAGTCAAGTGAATTTTATTTATACAGCCCAAAATCACAAATTTATGCCCTCAGGGGGCTTTACGATCTGTTCAGGATACGACACCCTCTGTCAAGTACAAATAAACACATGACTCGATAAAAAAATAAATATGTCATTAAAAGTACCAATAATAATATTGAAAATAAATGTAGCCATAAATTGATATTTCTGTTTTAATTTGCTTATTTATTTATTTACCTTTGTATTTATTCCCTTATTTATTTACTTTTCTGTTTAATTTTTCCTTTTATTTATTAATTTGATTATTTTTAATAATTTGTAAATTATGGCTACATTTATTTATTAATTATTTTGGCAGACTTTCTATGTTACTTCTGCTGCAGGGGCTCATACTTACACCCTATTATAATTTGAACTCTTCACAGCAGTGAACAATCAGCTCTCTTTTTCCCCCCAAAAATAAAATCTCTGTTTTGCCTCTCCTCTTCCTGTCCTTTCATTTTCACAGATTCAGTATTTGTGGGTTTAATGAGGTGAAGTGTTGCACTGTAATGTCAGTGTTTCTGTGGTCGGCTTATTACGTGTTGTTGCTGCTCCGCTAATTAAAAGTGCAATTTCGGTTTATTGGAATACCAAAAACTCTGGTGTGATAATAAATAATTCACCAAAGCTTCATTATGCTATTGTGCTTTTATCTTCTTGAAGACCAACTTCAGTTTTAGACCTTGAGAGAGAGGACATTTATGGAGAGAATAGAGAGCGTTATGTTTGCATTAAGCACAGGATTAGGGTTGAATTGTGACAATCGTCATCACAAGTATTAAAATATACAAACCAACCAGACCAGAAACACATAACTGAGAAACAGTCCAGATTTATGTTTTGTATTGTTTTATTCATTGAACAAAAGTTCACGTTTTTAGACAAAGAAATAATCATATGACTGAGATCACTTAATAGTCTCTTGGTCTTCTTATTCTGAAGCTATTTGCATCAAATACAGTTGCCGTTTATCCAAGAACACAACTCTGGCTGGTGTAAAAGTGACAATTTCACAGCTGCTCCAATGGTCATAAAATAAACACACAAGCTTTTTCTCAAAGTCATTTGCACCAAAAAGCTTCGGTTGTAGCACAAAAGAACGAAACTCTCACATGACGAAAGACACAGGCCCTCGAGATGTTAAACAGCCCGTCATTACAGCAGTAAAACAACAACAACACTGTAAACCAGAGTGCAAAGTCAATACAGCGAGGTGTGATATGCAAGCCTGTGTGTTTACACCATCCTGCAATTCAGTGCATTAACAGTTCAGTTGTAAAGGAGCAGACCGTTACAAAAAAAAAATGGTTATACAGTTAGATTTGGAGGAAAAGGATCCGAGCAGCAGACTGACGTGCTGAAATTGACACGTGTTGCTTGACATTCGTAGGAGAACACACGAAAAATGAGGAATAACTTTTCATAGCATATCATATAAACTGTTGTATGAGGATGCGTTGACTATGTAAGGGATAATGTACAGCGAGCCGGTCATTGTTGTGAAATAATCCCAGACAGGGCGATGCTGCACCCAACACTAATGACCCGCTAGCTGTACATTATCCCGCTTATTACACGGCTACTTACTTAAGAAATCAACAATTTGTCACAGAAATGGTCCTTCAGAGTCCGGGATCAGAACTGCGCCCATAGCAACGGTCTGTTATACATAGTAACGGTCTGCTATACATAGCAACGGTCTGTTATAAAGAATAATGCCGTGATTGACCAATCAGAATTGAGTATTCAACAAAGTAATAATAAAGACTATATGTGATATGTATGCATGTATGCATTCATTTATTTCAGATAGCCTGGAAGTCGGTTTCAAGAAGAGATCACAGTAGAAGAAACACATTGTGACAGATCAGAAGGGACTGGATAATACAGGGAGGAAGTCTTTACTAGGACAGAAAAATGAACTGTTCTCGGCCGTCTCTTTTGCTTTTTATCCACTTAAGGCGGTGGTGAAGGCTCTTCACCCGCCACCGCCGGTTTCGTCCTTCCCTCACCTCCACCGCCTCCTCCATCGTCTCACACTCCACCTTTTGAAATAATATCTCCTTCAGTCTCTGTTTCTTCCTCGTCCTCCCCCTCACCATTATCATTTGGTCACCTGGCCCCCCACCCCCTTCTCCTCCCCCTCCTCCTCCGTCTGTCTTCCCTCTTTCATTTGTTCTCCACTCTTTCGTTCCCTCTCCTCACTTTGAGCGAAATAGATTTTCAATTATGTGCTGAGTGCCTGGAAGCTTCTATATTTCCCAACCTGACCCCAATACAGCCGAAGTGACACCCCACGCACCAGAACACACACACACACTTATATCGATGCAACGCATACACACACACACTCTCTCACACACACACACACACACACACACACACACACACACACACACACACACACACACACGTGATACACTTCCGCCTCCACTTACAGCCTAATGGAGTGGAGGAGAGGCTGGAGAATGTCTTCAGTGTCCCAGACAAACCCGGTTAACTACCTGACACACACACACACACTCACAACTCTCCATGTCACACATAAAAATGAAGCAACGCAGATGTCAAGTCCTTATTGACAAGATAAGATATAAGATAGAACTTTAAAGGATTTTTTAAAGTAAATATCACAACAAAGCAATACAGCAAAAGTCTAAAACGAAGATAAATACGAGTCGTACACTCTAAAGGTCGATGTACGCTTAAACCAAACTAACTCTTATGAAGTGTTGTCCAACCGTGTCTCAAGCAAAAATATTTATGCCTGTTTCAAATGGCCACATTGGCCACTCTAAGGTCAATAAGAGGGGGGTGAGATGCAGTGAATAGTACAAAAAGGGACAAGGGAGCACGCTTTTGAACAATTTCTCCTCACTCGATTGTAAGAGCAAAAAGCATGACAACAATACATGACAAGAAACCAGTGGGTAACCAGCAGGTCTGGAAAGTGAAGTCAATGCGGCAGTGCCTTAAACCTGCATTCTTTCTAATATCCAGCAGGGGGCGACTCCTCTGGTTGCAAAAAAAAGTCTGATTGTATAGAAGTCTATGAGAAAATGAACCTACTTCTCACTTGATTTATTACCTCAGTAAACATTGTAAACATGAGATTATGGTCTCAAACGCTAGTTTAAAGTCTTCTTCAATACAGCATGATGTTCATTTAGTAAATTATGGTCCCACTTAGAGTCAAATAGACTACCTTGTGATTGACAGGTTGTTACCACGGCGTTGTCCACTCTGGGAGTTGTCCGTGTTTTTGTCTTACAACTTACAACAAATAAACATGCAAATGCGAAACACTCACCTGTGAATATGATATGTCTAGGGCTTTTATTGTGAAAGGTAAGAACGTAAAAAGTGGATCTGGTCTGCGCTGCCTTTGTCAACGTTGAAATGACGAGTAAAGTTTGTTGTTTCATAAATTTAGGTTACAACACAACCTGTTCCGCACAACGTGATCGGTTGATGCGTTTATTCGTGGTGCAAAAGCTCCGAAAAATCAACCTCATTCCGGAAAAAAAAGTACGGCGCTTTTTTGACGCATAATATTTGCATTCTGTGTGAAAGTATAGACAACAGTTCAAAAAAATATATTGACGTGCAAATGTATCGCATAAACACCAACAG
The DNA here is from genome assembly GCF_043250625.1 of Sebastes fasciatus. NCBI lineage: Eukaryota > Metazoa > Chordata > Actinopteri > Perciformes > Sebastidae > Sebastes > Sebastes fasciatus. Next base: position 24,421,089 of record NC_133797.1, on the reverse strand, counting down.
TGTGTAAAAGCCTTAACACATCGTTGCCGATCTTGTGTGCCAAATATTACAGCTCTATCTGCAATGATCCTGTAATGTTTATACAGAGTCAACGTCATTTTTTGTCTGTGAAATCCAAGAAAACTCATTTAAAACTTCATTAACCAACAAATATCACAGTTTCCATGTCTGAAAGGGGTCTTATAATAGAACATCAAATGCTGCTTTATGTTGAGTGACAACTGCTGTCACGTCGCAGCTAAACAGTGACAGCTGACATTTTTTTTCCATTGTTAAAAATCTTGATTTAATCATCTTCAAACACCTCCTTTATTAAAGCCAATTCTGAATGCAAGACAACACTTTAAATACAGCTGCTTTATAAAGCTGGCTCAATTACCACACACACACACACACACACACACACACACTGATTTCATTAAGCCGTTTGCGCCTCTTAAACATGGCCTCTCCTGGGTGTTAGTGACCGGTTTTCCGTATTAAACAGAGCTAGAGGTCAGAGGTCAACAACCTAATGCCTTATCTCTGATGCACCATGGCCAACCTTATTACTGAAGGCTTAGAGAACAAATACACACACACCCACAGACACACAGAGGCATAAATGCATATATTGTTCACACACACACACAGCAGGCGCTCCACATTAAGAGGGCCGTAGGTGAGATGATGGCCTTGGGGCATGTTCAGCGTGTGGAGCGGCACACGCCGGCCATGTAGGCTTACACCAACACGTCACACACACACACACACACACACACACACAGAGCGAGTTTCCCTTGTGTTTCATACTAGCAGTGTTAGACTGTAAAAGCAGGCAGCAGGATACTGCATGTGTTAGCACATTAAAAGCTTCTGTTACAGGAGGCAAGAGTCTATTAAAACAGCTTGTTCCCTTAATAGATCTCTGACGTGACCTTTACAACCCAAATGAGGAGAAAAAAAATACTTGAAGTGGAAGATATGTGACGATTTGTTCTCTGTTTTGGGATTCTCACGTGGGAATCAGAAAAAAAAAAACATAGTGACTGTAAATCTTTATTGATATGAATTGGAATGAAACACCACAGAAGTGATGGCAAAATCAGGGCCAGTTTGAGGCATAGGCCATATAGGCGGTCGCATAGGGCGCCACCTTCTGGGGTCACTGGTCACCCTCTAAAAAATAAAAAAATAAAAAATTTGAAATGCCACTCATCAAATAGCGCCACTTGGTCAATGCCCCTTGGTCAATGCCCCTTGGTCAATGTCTCTTGGCATCGGAGACTGATGCACAGTGTAACCCTCTTGCATTACTTTTGGACGGACCAATGACGGCGTGTCAATATATGCTCATTACATGCATACTGTCCTTTCAAAATAAACTTCTGTTGTCACCGGAAGTTAGGTGTAGGCAACAAACCACTTAGTTAGGGTTAGGAAACGGTCGTGGTTGACGTCAACTTCACTGACTAACGACTCACGTGACAAAATAAGTCAACGTTACTTTTAGTTTCACACGGGACACGAACAGCGGTCTCCTGGTTGACAGACTCTCACGCAACTAATACTACGTCACTTGCTCTGACCGTTGAATAACGCCATGGATGGCTTTACATATGAGTTAGCTGAAAGCCCGGTTTGTCAGTGGATTGACAAAACACAACAAGGTGACAATAAATCAAAAAAAAAAACAGGAGGAGAGGAGATTACATATCCCCATTTTGGAAATTGTTTTCAAATGATTCGCACGTAGGAATTGTGTGTGTGTAGAAGTGTGTGTGTGTGTGGGGGGGGGGGTTGGGGGTGGTAGGGGGGGGTAGGCGTGGTGCTGCTTTGTTAAGGCCTGAATGAGTTGTTGATGGGTACAGCAGCTTGGGTCTCTCAGGGGATGAAGGGGGAGGCGGAGGAGGAGGAGGATGGGTAAGTTGATAATTGCAGGGGAACTTGGACTCAGTCTGTCCATGTGCAACCCACCCAGCCTCCCCCAAACACACACACACACACACACACACACATACACACTGCAGCGCTCCCTTTGAAGGGGTGGTCCCTTGATTAGGCCACTTAAACACTCTCTTTGTCTGTCTGGCTCTCTGTGCGTCTGTCACCCACAACTCTCCCTCTCCTCGTCCAGCTCTCTGACTTCCTCTCTGTTTTATTATTTTCTTACTCTCGTTTCCACCTCTTATTTCCTCCTTTCCCTTCAGACTTCTTTATGTGTGTGTGTGGGTGTGCGTGTGTGTGTGTGTGTGTGTGTGTGTGTGTGTGTGTGTGTGTGTGTGTGTGTGTGTGTATTGGGGGGTGGAGCTCCTCTCCTCTCAGGTCTCAGCTGCCGTTGTGTGTGAGGGTGAATTACACGCTGTAGCGAAGTGTTGACAGGAGCAGCTGGACATCAGTCGGCCGTAGCGCCCAGCTTTCTATGTGTGTGTGTGTGTGTGTGTTTGTGTGTATTGTGTGTGTAGCTGCGGACCACTACCCAACACAGAGCTGACACCTTCTGGCCAGCAAGGGCAAAAACATCCTGCAAAAATCTTGTTTTGAATTTTGTTAGTCAAAAAGTCTACAAAATAAAAGTCTCAAAGTAATATGAACAACTTTATTGACTTCCTCTTGAAGGCACAGTGAGTAATATTTTATAGTGAGACTTAAATATCACAATGCAAATGTATAAAATCATTTTACATGATCGAAATAAAAACAAAATGTGCAAACCATATTCCATATACAATAAAAGTATGTCAATACACCTTTAAATACATGTGTCACAGGTCGGGCTGCAGCTTACAATGGTTTTCAATTATTTTTTTGATTAATCGATTAGTTGTCTGATCTCCCTTTAAGGTACATTTTGAACAGATAAAAAATGTGTGATTAATTTGCAATCAACCGCGATTAGATATTTTAATCGATTGGCAGCCATAGTTTGAACCTTTTAAGTTTTTAAAGTTTGTGATTTTTACCCAGATCTTAATTATTTTTGCATGTCATTGCTAATAGTAGTATTTTTTGTTGTGAGAAATAAATCGCTCTTTTGGATACGATCAAACATAAAAAGTGAAAAAATTATGCAAAAAAAAAATGGAATGTAATCTGATGAACTACTTGAAATATTTAGAATAAGAGTGAATTGATGATGGAATAAAGACAATATGATGAAATTTAAATAAGAGGTTGCGATGAAAACAAAGTTTGAGAGAGGAGAGGAAGAAACACAGGGAGGAAAGGAGGAAAAAAGAGACGAGTGGAGGAAAGAGGAAAGGAGGAAAGGTGGAGGGATGAAGTAATGGGTGTGGAGAGGCGTGCTGGTCTCTGGCTGGTCGTGAGGCCACAGACAGAGTTTTGTCACTGCAATCTCACACTCTGCTTCTGTAATGACTCGCCTGGAGGCACAAATGATTTCCTCCACTGGTGTTACTATTGCTGGAGTCACCAGACGTTCAAGAGAAAGGTTTCGGCGGGGTGTGCATGGCGGGACGGGAGGATGGGGGGAGGTTGGGAGAAATAATATTAAAACTAAAACTAATTAATGACCTGTCTCATCATTTATCTTTTGTATGAATATCTAAAATTATTCCAGTTCAATTTGAAAATGTTTTCCTATTCAGCAAATTTAGTTTCATGTTCTGTTTGTCCAGCTGGTCTCGCCGTAGTCGTGGTCCAACTGCAGTCAATGTGGCACAATTTTCCATCCACAAACCTTAAAAATAACACCTCCCTTTCTCCCTCGCTCTCTCCTCCTCCCACCCTCTCCTCTGTCCCTCCTCTTGCCCGGGGACGTGGTGTCATAAAGACATCATCATCACTGCTTGAGGGCAGAGGAAGGAAAGCAGGAGTGACATGATGATCTATCTGCCAGTCACTTTTCTGTGGAGCTGGTTGGAGGTGAATCGACACAACAGACGAAGCTGTGGAGGATGATGAAGCGAAAAAAACAAACGGTGACCTCACCGCTCAGTTGTTTATGCTTACAGGAAAATAGGAAAGGAAAAGACTTTTTTCCAAACATTTAAATTTTTTGTTTTCTTATATCTTGTGGTAGCCGTCTCACCATTTTTATTTTTTAAATTTTTTTGCAGCCCTGAGGAGCTCCTTCAATTTCATGTTGCGTTGCATTGTAGGACAGTTGTGTCCAGCACACTGGGTTATTTATGCATACTGACATATATAGTGCTATATGCTATAGTATAGTATTAGGGCTAGACCAACAATTGTGCCGAGTCGATATTATCTTATTTCAGATATATCAGTATCGCCATGTATGTTGACTGATAAAAATAAAAAAGAACGACAAAAATGTAAAAAAATAGGTTTGAGATAATTAGAAATAGAGATGCCATAGTTTGTCTGCCAGAGAGCCCTGAAAAAGTTATTTTTCTGTAAAATATTGCGTTCATATCATAGTCACAATTTAAAAAATAATAATAATTTAAGGTTAAGTGTTTGTTCTGCTTTGTGTTTATATATATATATACACATATTTCAAAAAGATTTTTAAAACTCTGACATATCAATATTTGTATCAGCCGAGGCGTGAATATTACTGCATGTAGGTGCAGTGTTATGAAGTTTTCTGTACTCCGTGCAAAGCTCAGAGCTAGTGACATAGTATAAAAGTTAGAAAGACCACTAATGGTGGGTGGATGGGTCCAACAAACACAGGACCGTCAACCGGGAGGCTGGTGTTCAAGACCGGTACTTTATTTTGTAAGTTAACGTTTGTCCCATGTTTTGTGCATTTTCCATTACGTTGTTTACGTACGTGTTTCACTTAGTTTACGTACCTATTTTAAGCCTAATATGATGTTTTTCCTTACCCTAACTAAGTAACTAACTTTCTTGCCTGATCCTAAGTCAGTGGATTTGTTGTCCCCTGCTGGTTCTGCACGTTAATAAAGGCGTGTAATATTCACATCTCTGCGAGGCAAAACCTGACACTGAAAGGTCCTCTGGACAGGCGGATCTTTACACACTTTGTTGTGATATGAGGTTGCAGTATCACTCTTTATTACTCTATATTAGGAGGTTAGCACTGTTAGCTGGTAGCCGGCAGGGCTCAGCCTTCTCCATGTTGAGAGCCGTGCGGAAGCAATAGAAATGCTCCCAATCTCACATTTAACATCTTTAAAGGATAAGGCTTGCAATATTCTGTATATGTTTCTCATTATCAAGAAATCCCAGGAAAAGACTAAACTAACAATGAATTGATCGGACTAATGTCTGTGTAACTAAAGCCTGATTTATCTTCTTCCTCTGTGCCATAGAGCTCCATTGTTGTCCAAACACTATTAGAAACACATGAATGAGCCTCACTGTTGCACTATAGTTTACTTTGAGTCAATCCCACACACCTGAAAATAGTCCCTGTCAAACGCACAATTTACTCCCGTTAGAGAAGTGTTTGCTTAGACTACAGTGCCCATCTGTTTTGGGAAATGAATGAGATCTTTTAAAAAAAATTAAACTGATTTTTATAGATTGTCTTCAGCAGGAATGAAAGTATTGATGTATTCATGGGATTTGTTGACAGGAAAAATGTTGAATAACGCCAGCATTTTACTTTAAAACACCAATATTTCACCCCAGTTTCTGTGAAGTAGTTTGAATTCACTCCAAACAAAATCCTCCATATTGCCATTCTGCTGAAAGATCATTGAAGCGTGTGGTAAACACAATGTGTGATGCCGTTGTCCACACATTTATTCTGGATATTTACTGTCTATAGCTCCAGCATATGATTTGGCAGGTGGGCAGGGAGGGGGGAGGAGATGGAGAGGAAGGAGGAGGGAGGAGGGAGAGAGAGAGAGAGCATATACATCACTTCATCCTTAATTAGCTGTCATCAGCTTCTCTCCTCAGAGGAACCAGAGACTAATAATTAATGATCAAACTCTAAAGTAGAGTCACTCCCATCCTCTCCCTCTCCCTCTTCCTCCATCACGGGAAGAAGAATTAACAAAGAAAGAAAGATAACAGTTGATTTGGTTAGAGAGTAATGAAATCTGACTATAGAGGAAAAGCCAACACTCGTAGATTGAATAAATGACTCATCGAAAAACCAACAAAAATGAGGTAATAGGCATTTGTCCACCCTCAGGTTACCAAGGTAACCAGCGCTCCCTGCCCTCCAGATTATTATTGCTTGTTTGGAAAAAAAGAGAGCCATGAGCATCCTCTTTATTAGTCCAGTCTGTGCAACGCACAAGGCCAGGATTAATGAGATCGTCTGACGATGTGAGGAAGGATTCACTTTTACAAGACGAGAACATGCCAGCGATGTTTTAACAAAGCCGGTGCGTCTGTGTAGACAAGAGCAGCTAATTAGAGAGGAACACAGTGTAAGTGGGCATATGTGCACAGGGGGACCAGTCAGCCAACACACGACAGGAAAGCACCGCAGGGGAGGGGGGGACGACGCAGGCAGGCAGGCGACTGACCAGCTCCCGAGCCAACATGGAGCCGCCATGGAGGCATGTTATGGTCTCAGCGCCCCGAGCCCCTGGCACGCTCTCCTGCAGCCCTGTTTGTAGTGGCAGGGAGGGGTGGAAACTGCAGGCTTTACAGACCCCACCGCAACCTGTCCTCTCTCCAAGACCGGACCCACTCTGAGCTGTGTTTGTGTGTACGCTCCTTCTTAAGCTGCTCTTAAGTGCTTTAATTGGATTATCCTTAATGAGTAAACAAACAACTACAGCAGCAAAATAATAAGCAAACGTGTCAGGAAGCACTTCCTCTCCTCGCTTCTTCTCGCCATCCTGCCCCCTTTTTTTTTTTTTAACTCAACCCTTCGCTCATTTAGTTCCTCTCGTGTGTAATTATCCCGATTAAGAATGATTCAGAAACAGTGCTGCTGGAGAGGCGTGTGTGTCACACTCCAAGCAGACAGGCGCTCTTAAGTGGCTGCTTTGAAGTCCGTGATGAGCCCGTGATTAGTCCTGTGATTCATTGACAAGAGGAAGAAAAGGAGGCGAAAAACGACACAGAGCTAAAATAAACAAATGGAGAAAATTTGAAATGACATCTGTGAATATTATTAGAACATTAATCTGCACTGATGACACAGATGCTTAAGTCATCTCCTTCTGTTATTACAGGACAGGAGAGGGGAGGGGAGAGGAGAGGAGAGGACAGGAGAGAAGAGGGAAGAGGGAAGAGGAGAGAAGAGGAGAGGAGAGGAGAGGAGAGGAGAGGAGAGGAGAGGAGAGGAGAGGAGAGGAGGGGAGAGGAGAGGAGGTAAGGAGAGGAGAGAATAGGAGACGAGGTAAGGAGAGGACTGGAGGAAGCACATAGATGGAGGAGGACAGAGTAAAGGAGGAGAGGAGAGGAAGAAGGACAGAGGAGGCTGAAGGCAGCTAGGAGAGAAGAGAGGAAACAAGTGGTGAGGAGAGGAACCGAGACGAACGAGTAAAGAGGAAGAAAAGTAGGGAGCAGTGTAAGGACAGCAAAGGAGGAGAAAAGAAGAGACGAGAGGAGACAAGAGGAGGAAGGAGAAAGGAAACGAGAGATGAGGTAGAGGACGAAGGAAAGAGGAGAGGCAAGGAGAGGAGAGGACTAGAGAGGAGAGGAGAGGAGAAGAGAGGAGAGGAGAGGAGAGAAAATTAGGAAAGAGCAAAATAGGAGAGGAGGCAAACAAAAAAGAGGAGAGCAGGGACAAGGAGAGAACAGGAGGAAATAGGGAAGGGGAGAAGAGAAGAGAAGAGAAGGAAAGATAGAGAGGAGTCAAGAGGAAAGAAATCAAAAAGGAGAAGAGATAGGAAATGAGAAAAAGAAAGAGAGGAGAAGATGAGGAGGAAAAAATAAATAAGGAGAGTAGACAAGAGGTAAAGAGAGGACTGGAGGAAGCAGAGTATAGGAGGGGAGGAGAGGAGGAAAGATAGAGGGATGTTGAGAGGAAATAAATCAAAAAGAAGAAGAGAAGAACATAACAAAGAGGAAATGAGAAAAAGGAAGAGAGGAGATGAGAAAAAAGTAAGTGGGAGAAAAGAGGAACAGAGAGGAGAGGAAATAGGGTAAGAGTCAACGAGGAGATGAGAGGAAGAAAAGAGGAAATAAGGAGAGTAGACAAGAGGTAAGGAGAGGACTGGAGGAAGCACATAGAAAGAGGAGGGAGAGAGTAAAGGAGGAGAGGAGAGGAAGAAGGAGAGAGGAGGCAAGAGGAGATGTGATGAAAAGAGAGGAGAAGAGAAAGGCGAGTAAAGGAGGACGTGGGAGAAGAGAGGAGACAAGGAGTAAGGAGAGAAACCGAGACAAGAAAAAAGGAAGAAAGGTAGAGAGGAGTTGAGAGGAAAGAAATTAAAATGGAGAAGAGAAGAACATAATGAAGAGGAAATGAGAAAAGGGAGGAGACGAGAAAAGAGGAAGTGGGAGAGAAGAGGAAGAAAAGAGATATGAGGAGAGTAGAGGAGTGGAGGAAGCACTAAAGAGGAGGACAGAGTAAAGGAGGGGATGGGAGGAAGAAGGAGAGAGGAGACAAGAGGAGATATGACGAAAGGAGAGGAGAAAGCAGGCTAAAGGCAGTGAGGAGAGACGAGAGAAGACAAGGGATGAGGAGAGGAACTGAGATGAGAAATGAGGAGGAAAGGTAAAGGAGAGAGTGAGGACAGCAAAGGGGGAGAAAAGAAAAGAGGAGACTAGAGGAGGAAGGAAAAAGGAAACAAGTGGTGAGGTAGAGGATGAAGGACAGAGGAGGAGAGAGCAGCAATCGATTAGAAGAGAGAAAATGAGGAAACGGGAGGAAAGAGGAAAGAGTCACGTCTTTCAGAGAGGGAGAAGGGGGGGGAGTCAGAGAGAAGGGGAGCAAAGAGGAGAGGAAAGAGTGAATGAGGAAAGGAGAGGAGATGAAGAGTTAAAGGTAGAGAGGAAAGAAAGCAAAAAGAGAGGAGGAGAAGAGAAAAGATGCACAGGAAGGAAAGGAGAGGAGAGAAGAGAAGAAGGGTGAGGAGGACAGAAGAAGAAATGAACAGAGGTAAATGGAAGTGGAGAGAGCAGACGGGGAAAAGAAGAGAGGCAATAGGAGAGGAGATAAAAGGAGAGGAGAGGAGGAAAGGGGCTAGGAGGAAAGAAAAAGGAGAGGAAATGAAAGGAGAGGCTATAGTACTTTACTCTTTTAATTCCAATTTATGGCGTTATAAAAAGGGCCGTTTCCTAAAAAAAAATCTATCCAGAAGAATCCAAGCCAAATCATTTCATCACTTTCTCGGCTCTAATTGCAGCCATATGCAATTTTAAAGGCTATTCTACCTTCTAATGGTTCCCCAGAGGATGAAGGGGTTAATTGCTGCAGCTGGTGATGTAGCTCCTCGGTGCTAAAGAGGTGAGCTTTCTCTCTCTCTCTGTCCATCTCTTTCTCCCTCCTCTCTGGGGAATAGCTGTCTCACACAGAGTAAAGGAGACGGGCTCAGACCTCTGAGGATAGTTTCTGCTTGATTTCAGTAGTTTTAGTAATGATTTCCATTTGTAGTGGTAAATACGATCATTTGCTAAGTTGTGGGAACATTGCTAAGATTGTACTTCCTTTGGAAAAGACAACAAAGACGAGATGTATTACCCAAACTGTCAACATCCATCACAGTTTACAAATCAACTTCCAGGTTCAAATTCAATTTACCGTACTGGCTCAAGGTGTTGGGAAGCTCTGACAAAAATACACCTCCCAGCAACGCCAAAGTTGTCTAATTTACATGTGATATCTTCTCAGCTAATTTGCTGATGTAGATAGTAAGTAGGCTACCTCCAAAACATGAGCTGGCTGCTTGTTGTTTTCTGTTTTACATGTTAATAAAGTAATGTAAATGGAGCTAATAACTTTTTTCTGATGAGTAATTTGTAAAGAAATGTAATGGATTATTATCCAAGTAGTCCTACTAGTGACCGACATGTTACTGAAGTTAACTTTAAAGAAACATGTCAATTTATTATTATTATTATTATTATTATTATTATTATTATTATTATTATTGTTATTATTGTCGTTTCTGTAATCAACATACAACAACCCGTACAGCAACTTCAATATCACCCGAGTTAAATTTTTTTTATAAAAAACAACCAATCACACCAGGCGGCAACCTCCGGGTCTAAAGAGTGAAGCCAATGCTGAACTTGCATTATTTCTAATAGCCAGCAGGGGGCGACTCCTCTGGTTGCAAAAAGAAGTCTGATTGTATAGAAGTCTATGAGAAACTGAGCCTACTTCTCACTTGATTTATTACCTCAGTAAACATTGTAAACATGAGTTTATGGTCTCAATCGCTAGTCTCAAGTCTTCTTCAATACAGCATGATGTTCATTTAGTAAATTATGGTCCCATTTAGAGTCAAATAAACCATAAAGCAGGGGATGCTTTAGTGTGGGGCTACCCTGTGATTGACAGGTCGCTACCACGGCGTTGTCCGGTCTGGGTGTTGTCTGCGTTTTCGCCTTACAACTTTAACCTTTTCACAGTGTGTTTTCAGTTCATGAACATTATTTGTAACATTTTTAGTCGCCTAAAAATGTCTTGTTCAGTGTTCAGTTGTACTTAGCTCCACCCTCTCGTGTCATTTCTGGTTGCAAAAAACCAAGATGGCTAAACTCGAGGCTTCAAAATGACAGTCCACAAACTAATGGAGGACTAATGGCGTCCACTTTTTATATACAGTCTATGATACGCACACATACATATCAGCCAATTCAGCACCCACTCATAGATGAGTTGGTATAACGTCAGATGACGTACAAGCTCTGATTGGCTCCGTTATTTTGCCAGTCGGGCAAGCACAACACATTAGAATACAAAAAATAAATACAAATCTGATATCTGGGCAGTTATTCAGAGGTCTGAGACCAATCATCAATCTCAGTTTAACCGCAAATAAAGTGGTATTTTTTATAGTCTGATCATCTCATGTTTCTGGCCTTGTCAGACTTTGTTGTTGCTGTGTCATGTTTCCAGATCTCAGCAATTACCTTGGTGAGTATAATGTTTTTACAACCGACAGAAATATTGTCCAAAATTACGGGATATCACATCCTACACCAGATATGAGAACATGAGAATAATAAATGAGAGTATTTGTGGACGGGGTCTGATCCAGTGGTCTGAGATTTGGCTGGATTGATCCAGACAGGTGGGTAGTACAGAGGGGGTGAAAACATAGGAAGTAGGGATAAAGTGAACAGGAGGGGGGAGGAGGCTCGTGAAGGTCAGTGAAAGTCACGCAGCACAAAAGACGAGGCGAGGATGGAGAAGCATTTCAAGGTGGAGGTCCCGCGTGCTACGAGGCCTCCATTCCCGCGACTGATTACAAGACAAACAGAGACAGATGACGCAGAGGGGCAGCGGTGGCAACGAGAGACAGCGGTGGAAATAGAGAACGATTACACCGGTAGACGGAGGGAGAACAAAGAGCAGGAAGTACAATGTCAGAGAGAAGGAGAGAGAGACCAAGGGTTGAACCCGACTCAGCTGTGAGGGGCACCTGTTCACGGTTGGACAACCTCCTCCCGCCAGCCTTAATCAAATTTACCACAGAGACAGACTGTGACGACGCCCCCCTCTAACAAGAAACCCACTGCGTGCTACATCCAAATAATCCCTACCTCTAGCCAGGCTCACACCGCGTGCCACTTCCAAAGGTGTCCCACCTCTAACTACACACTCGCGCCAGGTTGCACCGAAATAATCCTCCAAACTATAATTACCTGGCCGATGTTCTCAGGTACTCTTACATGTGGAGATTTGAATCGTGCGAACACATTTAGAGTTTATCATTTGATTACATATCACAACATTATGGATTACTACGTTATACATTACAAAAGTCAAATGTCTACGTGTTAGATTTTGCTGTTGGATTATCGGGAGAATAAGACGGTTGCAGCCCTTAAATGTGTTCAGGAAAGACATTTAGAGTTGGTGTATCAGTTGAGGAACTTGGCTGGGTTTGAAATCTTTCAGTACGTAGTGCCAATACGTACCTGAAGTCTGGTACTGATGCCAAAACAATATTCTCTTCAATACTTCACATGTTTTTGTACAAAATACCTTTTTCTCATCTGAGAAAAGAAGCCAAAGTTTTCTTATATTAAATGTTGTCTAAACACAAGAAGCCAGAAACGAATTATGATTAAAGGTGTTAAATTTGATATCCAGAGCATTAATATAGCAGCAAACTCCTCCCTTTCCAAGACTGCAGTAATGTGAGCTGCCGAGTGCAAAAATGTGGTAACCATACCACGGGGGGTCTGATCCTCATCCAGAAAAATGTGAGTTTCAGAAAGTTTGATTCCTGCTTTCTGGTGACTTTTAAAGAATGAAAATAACAAAATAATAAGTACACTGCAACAGCATCTTTAAGCTAAATAGGCCTACTTTTAATTTGACTTTTAATTCTCTGGAAAGAAAACTGAATAATTCACTCCTCTTGCGTGAACTTCTGTGGATCTCTGGCATAAACAGTTTTTCATTCATTAATTTTTTGCCCTACTTGAGTATTTCTTTCTCTCCATTTCTCTCTCTGTCTCTCACTCACTGAAGGCTCTTTCAGACACAACGTGATAACGGCACCACTGCGCTCTGAAACCTGTTATCTCCAGTGGCTTGCGCTGAAAAATCCAACTTTGGGTTCTGCACGCTGTGATGTGCAGCGAGCGCATCTCAAACCGTGGTCACGAGCAGCTCTCTTCCGCCGGGAAAACCTCATGTAGCTGTATTGTTGTCCAGGTGGAAACAGTAGGGCTTATACACACCGTACAGGGCCAGAAACAGGCAGGTTGAGATAACGAAAAGGAAAAAAGGTGTGAAAATCTGAAGAAAAACGGGATAATTGTGACTCCGGGAGAGGGCAATGAAAAATGAAAAACGCCATTACGCTCCCTCAGAGGCCATCCTTACCATAATAACACTACTTTAGGAGCAACAGAAGTCAGACGGCGGCTGGCGGTACCACAGTTTTGCGCTCTGCGGCTCACGTTACTGCAGTTTCACAAGCGTGTCGGAGAACTACGGCGGCCTTCAGGCAATGTAAAAACACAAAAGGCTCTCTCTAGAGGCAGTGCTTGGTTTGTCCGTTCTGGGCTACTGTAGAAACAAGGCGGACTCTGTGAAGAGGACCCGCTCCCTATGTTAATATGAAGGGCTCATTCTAAGCTAACAAAAACACAATGATTTTAAGTTTCAGATGATAATACACTGAAAACATAGTTATGAATATTATCTTCAATTTCTGCTAATAGATTCCCCAAAACCAATGATAAACTACATATTTTGTCATTTGTGTGTTGTGGTTGTTTTGGAAATGAAAAAAATATGTCAAATTTCCCACAAAGGTCATAGCCTTTGTAGTCTTTACATTTCTTTCCTCCTTACATTCAGTAGTGATTCATCACAGAAGGCCTCACCTCTCAAATGACACCAAAGAATCAACTTTCTATCATGTTTCTCTTTTCTTTAACAGCCATTACCTGCACCTCTGTGTTCCCTCTTACGCTCCATTCCTCATCCTTATTTCCCTCATAACAGATTGACTCTACTCACCGCAGCTGACAAAATGTATTAATAGTATTTTTTTTGTGGATATGATTCAATCCATCATCCCTCTCCATCTCCTCTCCCATCTCCGTTTCTCATTCAATCTGTCGCTCCCTCTCCTCCCACTCGCTCTTATACGAGAGAGAGGTGTCAGTTTCAGTGAAACAACTTAATTCTGATGTCAATGAATTAATTAGATGTGTTAATGAGCTAGCGACAGCTAACCCAAATTAAATTAATACCGTAATGGCCTCAGACAGCGAGAATTAGCTCCCATTTCAGTAAACGCTTTCTGGAGTGTACACAGCCGCCAAGGATAGACACACACACTCACACACACACACACAGCTCAAACAACATCCATCCCCCCGAGCAGATCATCATCCAGATGTAATTAACTGACTAATTACAGGAGCTCTCACTCGCTCCCCCTCCCCTCGCCGTGTCTCTTCTCTTTCTAACTGTCGGCTTCTCTCTGCCGACTTCCTCGCGCTCCGTTATCTGACCCCTCTGAGACGCCAGCTCGTCATATTTCCTTACAGTTTAGTCACTTCCTCTCGTGTTTGTTTGGACTTGCTTATTCCTCACCTACATATCGCTCTAAAGAAGCATTAAGTGGTTGTTTAACGTCTAGTTGTCAGCGCTGCCGTGTTCTTCCTTCCTCTGGCTCCTCTTGTCATCACACTTAAAGTCTCATTACACACAACAGGCCCGACTTAAAGGCTGTTTAGTCTGCCATTAGCTCTAATCGTGACTCCTCCACAGTTGCCACGCTCCAGCGGTCCTGCTGATGGGAAGCGGTGCCATCAGACTATTAATCTGATCTCAGAGGCACAAAATGGCTGCTGTCTATGTGTCGGCCGGCCGGGGAGGAAAATGGTGTCACAAGTTGGGGGAGTTCAGTTTTTAGGATTTTCCATTTTAACAACAGATTCTGGATTCAACTGGTGCTCAGTAACATAGCGTTAGTTTTTCTCTTGCAACTTGATTGGATGCTGTCGGATTGGTTCAACAACGTGGATCTGGGGAATTAATGTAAGATAATCAAATGCAAGTCCTAATCATATTCACCAAAAATAAAGAGTCTAGAGTTCAACTAAAAAAAAACACCTCTCTTCCACCTGATTCGACTGTTGTCAGGCCATTGAATAGGCGCTATCAGTCACTATAGGCACCATAGATGTGGGTCATTAGGGGCCTGCTACGTTGTAAAAGTGAAAGTTAAACTTAAAAGCAACATGTTCTAACATGTTGTAAAACTGAATGAAATGTCATGTTTTGAACACAAACACAAATGATTCTTTAGGTTTGGGCAACAAAACTCCAACTTATTGGTTAGGTTTAGGGAAAAACACAGTGTTTTGAGTTAAAATAACTATGAACACAAAGACAACTACACATTGTTGATTTCACACTGGATGCGAACTCCAGTCTCCTGGATGAAAACCCTGTGTTTTGTGTCCATCCATCGTCCCAAACTTGCCACCTTTATGGAGTTTCACACTGTACAGCACCTGGCTTCTGCTTCTGCTCCTGTCATGATTACTACGGTCGCTAGAGGTCGCTGTTGTGTTCTTTTATACCTTCTTTTGGTGATCTTCCATGTGAATAGATGATAAAACCTACTAGTGAGTGTAGTAGGCCCCTATTGACCCACACCTATGGGGTTTATAGCGACTGATAACGCCTATTTAATAGCCTGACAACATAATCTAATCGGCTGACTTTTCGGCGGTTCATCAATAAACAACCAAAGAAAAAAATTCTGTTTGTTCAATTCAGTTATTTCCCCACGAGTAAATCCTCTTCCTAAACAAATCAATAAAGGATCTCTGAAAAGTAAATCAACCCAACATCTCCGGAGTGTCGCAGTTATCTCCGGTACCGGACAGTTGATCGCCTTTGTGCACAGATTTTTTAAATAACGTGTAGACAAGCAGTGGCGACGGGAGCGGTATTGTTCACATACTTGACTGTGTATATACCTACAGAATATCTTCCTCGAGAACTTCTGATTTTGCACAACAAAAGCACATCTAAACATGGCAGCACTTGAGTAAAGTTTACTATATGTTATTGTTGTGTTACGCTAGAAAGGAGCTAGTCGGTATGACGCGTTGTGGGAGGGTAAGTATGTCTTTATGCACTGACGCAAGTCTTCTTTCAGCGGATATGACAAGACTCCGCCAGTGTGTGTGTTTACAGTGGGTGTGGATGTTGGGACACACATCATGTGCGGTCAGTGTGTGTTACCCTTTAATGTCGAGATCAAAAAGCAAGAACATAGGGCCTTTCCCATTTCCGAGTTTATACATCCTCAATTCCTTTCCTGCCTCCTCTCCTCACGTCTTAGTCCCTCCCACGGGAGATGAGAGCGGAGAAGGCGAGGAAGAGACGCGAGGAGAAAAGAGTCGCGCCAACAGGCATTTAATAAAATGAGACATCCTTGCCTCGGAGCTGTCATTTTAAAGTGATGTCGAAAAGACTTCCGCAAAGTATTCAACGGTGTATCCTCGCTTATAGCTCTTCCAGCAAGCCTCCTTGAGATGCATTTTAAAATTTGGGACGTTCTTCAAGATGGAGCGATGTGATCGATTTCCATGTCACAACCCCCAACCTTTCATATGCAAGGTAGCCATCATACATGAACAAATATACTGTGCATTCCAATACCCATGCTACCATACTACTTAGTACGCCGGAAAAAGATTCAGTATGTCCCAGTACATATGTCACATGCAGTATGACAAAAATACCAGGATGTCCTACTACATCCGGTCGCATTTTGCAGTATGCAAGCCAGCATGCTTTTCTGGCTATTCTGACCCACAATCATGTGCGCAGCGGATATATGAGCAAGAGGGTCAAAGTTCAAGGTGCAATGTTATGAGGAAGTAGTATGTCACAATTGTATGTATACAGCATGCAACAGTATGTACTTTGTAAGGGCAGCTGCAGTATGGACTAAAAGTAAAAAGTATGTGATTTGGAATACACAGATATACTTAAAAACCAGTATATCAGAGGCTTACATTATATATTCCTTACATATGAAGCATTAATAGATGATATTCTAGCCAATAGTTGCAATGTATAAACATATAAAGTCGTCTCTATGTTGGTATCTTTCTTTCTCATTTTTAATATATATACACCTATTTTTTAGCTACTCTTATGTACATAATATTATAACGTACATACAGTATAATATACGTTTATTTTCATATCTTTGTTTCAGCTTTGTTGTCCTTGTTTTTAGCTGTATGTCTCTTTCTATCTTCCTGTAAATTGTTCTGTGTGTGAGTATACTGAAAGTAGGGCTGTGAAAGCGATAAAGCATTAACGCAGATTCGTTTTAACACTACTACTTTCTTAAACACATTAAGGCAATCGATCTTTCTGAGGTTGTAGCTGGCTCACTTTTAAAGCTAGAGTGAAGATACTGGAATGGAATTAAAAAAAACAACAAAGGAATCCATTGGTACAAACATGTCATGCCAACCTGGTCGCAAAGGAAATTAAATAACGCTCCAAATTTACGCTAAATTTTGGTGAGGAAAAACTGTCAAGGCCATTTTCAAAGTGGTCCCTTGACCTCTGACCTCAAAATATGTGAATGGAAATGGGTTCTATGGGTACCCACAAGTCTCCCCTTTATAGATATGCCCACTTATGATAATCACATGCAGTTTGGGGCAAGTCATAGTCAAGTCAGCACACTGACACACTGACAGCTGTTGTTGCCTGTTGAGCTTGAGTTTGCCATGTTATGATTTGAGCATATTTTTTATGCTAAATGCAGTACCTGTGAGGGTTTCTGGGCAATATTTGTCATTGTTTTGTATTGTTTATTGATTTCAAGCATTAAATATATACATACATTTGCATAAAGCAATCATATGTGCCCACTCCCATGTTGATAAGAGTATTAAATACTTGACAAATCTCCCTTTGAGGTACATTTTGAACAGATAAAAAATGTGTGATTAATTTGCGATTAATTGTTATAAAATATTTAATATGTTTATTTTATGTCTTTGTTCATCTTCCTGTAAATTGTTCTGTGTGTGAGTTTACTAAAAGCAACTTAAATAATTCCTTGTGTGTGTACATATACTTGGCCAATTAAGCTGATTCTGACTTCTTTCTGTCTTATCTTCCCAACACAAAGGGTAATGATGGGATGGCAGTAGTAAACGTACCCACTTGGTTATCATTTCCTCTCTTCACTATGTGTATTATACTGTATGTGTTTCCTTTGTGGTCTATCTCACCTGGTTGTGCCGCGAATCTGCTCAGAGACCTCGTGACAGTGTGTTAGTGCTCTATGTACTGTATGTACCAGTACATTAACGTGTGTGTGTGTGTGTGTGTGTGTGTGTGTGTGTGTGTGTGTGTGTGTGTGTGTGTGTGTAGTGGGCCTGTCTGCGTTAGCATGAGCATTTTCCTGGGGTGAGACTCTGCAGGGAGTGAGCTTCTCTCACAAACACCATCTGTCAACAACAGGCTCACCTGCTAGCAAACATTTAGCTCAGGAACCATCTCTCTCTCACACAAACACACACACACACACGCACACACACACACACACACACACACACACACACACACACACACACACACACACACACGGCAATACAATTCAGTAATGTCAAAGCAGAAGATAATGTAATTTCCCACTTAGTCGACTTGACAACCTCGCCTGCTTTGCAGCCTCTCCGATCTCTGAAGAATACACGTGGATATGTGTTTGTACGTGTGACAGACAGGGATAGAGACGCACTGAAGGGATGAAAAAAAAACACAAAACAGAACATTTGACACCTTGTCTGAACATGAAAATTGTTGGGCTGCAGAGTAAAAAGCAATATGCAGAGCGGGGAACGTTTGAAGGAGAGGGGAGGTGAGAAAGAGGGAGATGGAGACGGGAGAGGGGGGAGACTATTACCTGAGGTGTCTGACTAAATTAACTTCTCATCATCACTAATTAGCCCCTTGTTCCTCTGTTCCCTCCAGGTGAGTGCTACCTATATTATTGTGTTTGTGCCAGACTACTGTGTGAATGTGTGCGTGTGTGTGTGTGTGTGTGTGTGTGTGTGTGTGTGTGTGTGTGTGTGTGTGTCTGTCTCATGTCCATTGTTTGACTTGGGAATGGCAGTAAAATCACTCCTTTTATTCTGTCATTTTATGCATGTGTCGCCCAGATAGTCAGTAAGATATCAGTATTTATAATTAGCAGTTTTGTTGCAACCTTTATTTAATTCATTTTGTTTTAACATGTTATTTAATTATATTCATATTATTGAATTATTTTAATATTCTGTTTTATTTACTCTTTTGTAATTGTGCCTCACACACACAGTATATACTCTGTATCTATCCTGTGCGGGTAGCGGGACCACGGAGATATAAGTAGGTGCTGGGAATCTGGTGTGTGAACTTAATTCATTAATTTATGTAATATTATTTATTATTATCATTACTATTTATTTATATTCATAAATTAAATTATATTATATTTTTATTTTATAATCTTTATTTATATTTATATATTATTATTATTATTATTTTTTATTTTTTCCCTCTCCTTTGTTTTTGAATATTAGTTTTTCAATTTACAGTTACAGTTATCTGTTAAATGTAAATGTTATTTTATTTGTTGTGGTTTAGGTTCTTGTAATCTTTTTTCTTAAATAAACAATAAAAAATGACTTAATAACAATATATACTGCATATATATATAATTAGTGTTATTTACCTATTTCAAATTGTATCATGCAAGGCATCATTTTAAATATGTAGAGTTATATACTATCATGAAAGTACTTTAAACTATTTCAGAACTGTAACAGACATTTTACCATGAAGCTATATCGATACCGATATCTCCGCCTTGAAATTATACCGGCATACAATCAATATTTTCCAGCTCAGTTGCTCTTAATTACTGTCAACATAGACTGTATATAAGAAGTGGACATATTCACCTTGATGTCAACCATTGGTGTGTGGACTGCCATTACCAATACTCAAGTTTGGCATTTTGGCTGTCGCTATCTTGTTTTTTTGCAACCAGAAGTGACACGAGAGGGTGGAGCTAAGTACAACCGAACTCTGAATAAGATATTTTTAGGCGACCAAAATGTTACACTTAACTTTATTGAACTGAAAACACACTTTGAAAGGGTTAAAGTCGTAAGACGGAAACGCGGACAACTCCCAGACCGGACAACGCCGTGGTAGCGACCTGTCAATCACAAGGTAGCCACGCCCTAAAGCATCCCCTGCTTTATGGTCTATTTGACTCTAAATGGGACCATAATTTACTAAATGAACATCATGCTGTATTGAAGAAGACTTGAAACTAGTGATTGAGACCATAAACTCATGTTTACAATGTTTACTGAGGTAATAAATCAAGTGAGAAGTAGGCTCATTTTCTCATAGACTTCTATACAACAAAACTTCTTTTTGCAACCAGAGGAGTCGCCCCCTGCTGGCTGTTAGAAAGAATGCAAGTTGAAGGCACTTCAGCATTGGCTTCACTTCTCAGACCCGGAGGTTTACCACTAACTCACAATAACGATGCTAACATGCTGATGTTTAGCAGGTATAGGTATTCGCAGGTGTTTATTATGTTCACCATATTAGTTTAGCATGTTATTATGTTAACTAATTGCTAATTAACCCTAAACACAAAGTACAGCTGAGGCTGATAGAAATGTTATTAGTCTCGCAGGTGTTTAGTCATCAAACTAAGTATTGGACAAATTAAAAATCTGACCTGTTGATGAATGGGTCACCAAAGTGATTACAATTCATCCTGATGGGCAAATGAATGTTCAACATTTTATAGTGATGATGAAGTTGATGCTAGAGGAAAAGGTGGGGGATCACCAAAGCAAGTATGATTAAACCTCTGGGCCCCATGGATACCTGCGCAATATTTCACGGCAATCCATCCAATAATTAATTTCAATCTGGACCAAACTGCATCGACCGACAGACCCACATTAGAGCTATAGAAATGTTAGCCCAAATCTGGATCTTTACAGAGTTAAATTAGTCAAAAATAATACAAATATGATATGTATCTACAGAATGCATATGGGGAGATCTGTGCATCAGCCAAGTCCTCACATGAATTTCTGTGTAGGAAACCCATCCAGCAGTAAACCCCTTAATTAGTTTGCTACATCTTTCTGTAAAAGATGGTTTAACGTTAAGTATTTCTCATATTACCTTTGGTGCATTAGTGCGCGATGACAAAAGACATATTCCTGCCATATATTCCTGCTTTCTCCCCAGCACATTTTAAGAATGTAGAATAATCTGATTATTCAAATAGATGTTAATTAGAGCCGTTTCCTCAAAAGATGGCATTATTCGGTTGAATAAAAGCGAGTCATCTCTGAAGATTCCTCTAATGCCACAAAAGAACCTGCGTGGACATAAAAAGAACAGCTCTGTCGGGTTTTTTTTTTTTTTGTTTTTGTTACATTTTTATTTGCCCAATTTTTTTCTTTTGTGTTCCCTCAGTGTTCCTCTGTTGGGACGTAATTTGAAGTGGAACAATGGCGCTGGATGAATAACCTGATATAATACATATTCATGGCGTTTGAGAAGAAGCAGTTGAGTTGATCCACTTGTTTGAGACACAACAAAGGTAGCTTCCTCTCCTCTGTTATCCTCTCTGCTCCCAATCCCTCCTCCGTGCCTCCTTCAATAGTTTGCCTGTTCGTTCCTCCTTAATTATCTTTTGAAATCCCCCCTCTGTTTAAACCTTTGTCCTTTTCCCATGTGGAAACTATAAACAGACAGCAGCAGCTTTCTGGGAAAAAAAACAAAACATTTCTCATCGTGCTGCAAAAGTAAAGGAATAATCTATATCTTTTTAGCTATGTAGCGATACTGTTGTGTTTCACTGTACCTGTAACATGCTAACAAGGTTAGCATTGCAAATTGAACTCAACAAAGTGTGCTGGACATGTTAAACACCATACCGTGACTAGCAGAACAAACACGCAAACACTAGCCGTTACATTAGCCACGCAGTGTAAAATAACAACAGACAAGAATAGCTTCAACGGTCTCATTGGTAGAACAATTGTAATTACAATAACATTGTGTGGTAATCCTTCTAAATAGGAGCCAGGAACTAAATCGGTTTGATGACGGTGGTGCTCAGCTTAGTTGCCTTTCACCGGTTTGTACGGTAATCCTCATTAACAAAACACTAATCCCCCCCTCCTTTCCGTGTTGCCGTGTTGGGTCCCATCCCCCCCCTCTTTGACATATTAAACTTCACCGAACTTCTCGCCCCACTTTAACAGAGACGCTCTAATCGAAACCCTATAAACTCTTCATGGTGCGTGTTGAGTGTTTGCACTGACACAGAGAGGATTCAACAAAGTTTGGGAACATTTGCTCGGTTGTTTACAACCGGCTCACAGATGTCAGAATCTCATCAGCTTCTGTAAATGTCACGGTAAGTTATGAATCATGGACCATTATGTTCCTACAGTCGGTGTTGTGAATATGTGTGTTGAACAAAGGATTGAGTAAGCTCTCCGCTTGTCACTTGGCTTTCAGCAGCTGAGAAACCAGTGAATGTAGAGTAATTAGTAAACCCAGCTCCTGTTCTTCTTTTGAATGAAGCTGTTCATAGAAAACATTACAATCTGTAACTCATAATTCATTCATGTTTGATCATATATTTGTAACTTCTGTAAGCATAAAACATTTACAATTTAGATATAAATATTAACCGGTGAGAGAATTCACTCTGATTGGCGGTTCAGCTTAAACGAATCAGTGATGTCGGGTTGATGTGTCTGAGCCTTTCGCCTCTTATTTTGAAAAGATCATATCGGCCAATTATTTTGAAAGAAACAAGTACAGTGTTGTTTTTAGAAGAGGCTCGACCTCTATCTGATTGCAATATCCAGTCCATGTGACGGTCTCTACTACTTTATCATCCTTTTAAACTTTCTGGGTAAATGAGAAGCAACCTGCACACCGTTAGTCACTTGCACTCTCTTTATTTAGTTATGCAGGCTGTTCTCATACAATAAAGTAATGCACTGTAATTTGTATATAACCCACAAAATCAATTTCAAAAATCAGTAATCGTTAACCAGGAAGCATAAAGAGTGCTTTTTCATGTTTATGTTTCTATCTGATGTGTGCATCATAACTTTCAAATGTTTGACCTACTTAGATCCTCACCTCATGATATCAAGATACGGTCATGTTGTCACAACACTGGTTGTCTTTTTAAAGTGTTACAATGTTTTATAAACAAAACAGCATCTTTGCAAAGTATTTTAGATACAACACTGTAAACAAAAATATACAAAACATTCCCTCTGTACTTACAGCAAACTAATTTGGCCACCAAGATGAGCAGAAGATATTAATATCATCAGTAGGTGATTTGTTAATATTAAACAAGAGGGGCGGACTAGCAAACCACCCCATCAACAACTCTTTAGGTTATGTATTTTTAATACCACCCTTCTGGCTATATATAGTTTAGAGAATATTATATATCCAAGACGAAACTGACTGAAGGGCGGGACTCAGAAAAAAAGTTGCATTTACAAATCCTTCTGCTACTTCAGCACCACGGATAGCGCCATGGATTTATCAATACAGCCAGGCTGGTCTCTTACAGCGTCCGTAGCTTTACCTACGAAAAGTAATGCACTGTAATTCGTATATATACCACAAAATCAATTCTTAAGCAATCCACGTCATTGTGAATCAGGAAATACAAATAGCGGCAATCGCTGCGTAGAGAGGAGGTCGGACTGGACTTTCGCCCAGTAGACTGGTGTTTGTCTCCCGTTTTGAACCAGAAGTCAATGTTGATTTATTTGTCACATAACTTAAATTACAGCATTTACAGTGTTATTTAAATCCAAACTTCCCTAACTTTCCTAAATCAAACTAAGTAGTTTGAAAATCAAAACTAATCAAACTAAGTAGTTTGATTTTGTAAAGACTGGAGTGGAAATTGACACATGTGTCACGTGTTGCTGGACAAAAGCACAAAAAATACGTTGTTGAAAGTCGTGCTGAGTGTCATGAAAAAAAAAGGGAAATTTGTGTCTATGTACATGAATTAAATAGATTACATTTCGTCACCTAAGTTACGTACTTAAGTAATGTCCCTTCCGGAGTTATTTTAAGCCAAACCATCTTTTCCTAAACCTAATTAAGTAAGTTTGTTGCCTAAACATAAGGAAATTGTTTCCTGTGAAGACGGAAGTATATTTTGACTGTATGCATGTAATGAGCGTTGGAGGATATTTCAGAGTCGTGGTCGGGGCCATAGATTCTAACTTGTACAAACCTCAGTCAGATAAAGGATATATGAGTCAGGAAGACTAGTATAAAGGACATAGGACTTGTATAAAAAGTAAATAAGTATTTTACTGTCAAATCGTCTCACTAAATCTGTCAGTGACTTCTTACATCCACACAATGTGTGAGAGAGAGATTACTAATTCTGAATAACATTTTTCTATCGTTATGCCTTGTCTTTAAACCACAAACACCTCTATAACGCAGCCATGAAAGAATCTCCTCTAATACATTTCCAGGCTACACAAACTGCCTCTGACCCGCCTCCAGCTGGAGGCTCCTCGCCCACAATCCTTTGCTTTTCTAATTATTCAAATACCAGACAGGAGCGAGAGCTGTGATTCGCCAGCCCTCTTCAATTAGTGTTGTGTTAATTAAAGAGCATCATCAGGTTCTCGTTAGTGATTAAACACCCGAGTGTGATTACTTAACTCAGCAGGACTCCTGACGAATCATCTGCCCCCTGATCCCTCCAATGGGTGTTTGTGAGAGTGTATGTGTGTGTGCATTTGAAATTTAGCAATGCTAAGGCGCTAGCACTGGGAACAGATTCTCCCGCTCGCGCTGCATATCAATGCTTCAATGAACACTGCATATGCAAAGCTGCGAGGACGTGTGCGTGTTTGTATGTCCGATTAAAGGGGGATTTTTGTTCACTTGCTGATGAGGTGTCTGAAGTAAGTTAATTGCCTATCAAGAGAGCAAGCCAGCTCTGCCTCTTGTGTGAGTGTGTGTGTATGTGTGTGTACATGTATTTGTGTATTTGTCGGCGGCTCTGCGTGCATGTCTATGTCACTTCATGAGCTAATTGCCTATCAGAGGACGGCTCAGGTCCCTGTCCTTTGCTTGGATCAAGTCTGTGTTTAAGTGCGTGTTGTTGGCGTATGCATGAACCCATGTGCATAAATATAAACGTATATTTATTCAGTGGGGGAAAGTAACAAAGTACATTTACTCAAATATTGTTCTTAAAAGGATAACAGCCACAGCGGAGGGATAGGTCCTATTTTTAGGCATCGCAGAGATGACTGGTTGCAGGTCAGGGCCAGGTTTAGCCAAACATATCGATGATGAATTTGACACTTCCACACAAACCAGTCTCATATTAACTCTAGTTTAATTTTGGAAAGCATTTTTGCTCAAAATGAGGACTGTGGATTTTCTTCTTTTATAGTGTAGTTGCGTCATGAAGGGATCTCTTCATAGCCAATGTGCAGAAGAGTAATTACAGCAACATATAACATATGGGCTTCATGTGACCATTGTATTAAGGTGGCCTCTGGATCTGTTCTTTAAGGTCACTCAATACTGTACAGTATGTGTAGTTGTACTGAGAGGTCACTGTGACAGATAGTAATGCATGCTGTTATCAGTCACTGGAATAAGATTCAGTTATGACGAGGGCTGTCAATCGATCAAAATATTTAATCGCGATTAATCGCATGATTGTCCATAGTAATTAATCACACATTTTGTATCTGTTCAAAATGTACCGTAATAGGAGATCTGTCAAGTATT
Organism: Sebastes fasciatus; assembly: GCF_043250625.1. Classification (NCBI taxonomy): domain Eukaryota; kingdom Metazoa; phylum Chordata; class Actinopteri; order Perciformes; family Sebastidae; genus Sebastes; species Sebastes fasciatus. Next base: position 24,395,714 of record NC_133797.1, on the reverse strand, counting down.
TAATACTCTTATCAATATGGGAGTGGACAAATATGCTGCTTTATGCAAATGTATGCATATATGTATTATTGTAAATCGATTAACAACACAAAACAATGACAAATATTGTCCAGAAACCCTCACAGGTACTGCATTTAGCATAAGAAATATGCTCAAATCATAACATGGCAAACTGCAGCCCAACAGGCAACAACAGCTGTCAGTGTGTCAGTGTAGTGACTTGACTATGATTTGTCCCAAACTGCATGTGATTATCATAAAGTGGGCATGTCTGTAAAAGGGAGACTCGTGGGTACCCATAGAACCCATTTACATTCACATATCTTGAGGTCAGAGGTCAAGGGACCCCTTTGAAAATGGCCATGCCAGTTTTTCCTCGCTAAAATTTAGCTTAAATTTGGAGCGTTATTTAGCATCTTTTGCAACCAGCTAGTATGACATGGTTGGTACCAATGGAATCCTTAGGCTTTCTAATTTCATATGATACCAGTATCGTCACTCTAGCTTTTAAAACTGATCAAACCGAATTTGCGTTAACATCTTATTATTGCATTAACTTTGACAGCCCTAATTATGACTTCTGCGTGTTTCCTGATCAGGTGCTTTGACTGCTTGTTTGTGGAAAAAATCCACAAGGAGGTGAGAGTTTCACTCGCCAACCCTAACCCTCACCACAAAACCAAACACACTAACAACGATTAGATTTCACCTTGTACTGTATGCACAGGAGAGAAGAACATACTGTACATGTCAGCTTGTTATACTGAGCAATAATTGCTTTAAACAAGTTATTAGTTTCAAGTGTAGGGTCAGCTTATCTTTTGGTCATTCGATTTTCCTTTCACAAACGGGTATTAAAAAAACAAAAATGAGTGATTATTTGATTTTCATTTTAAAATACAAGAAATTAAATTGAAATACAAGGCCTTTTTCTTTATCAGGGTCAAAAGAGATGAACTAAACTTAAAAAACGGGTTGATCTTCATTTCTATTTCTAAAAACTTAAATCACTAGCAGACAGAAACAAACAAAACAACCAATCATATTCTGCGACCGAAAGTTGCCATTTACAAAGTAAGAGCGCGTATGAGGACGGTGCTGTGTATGAGAGAAAAAAAAAGTACGGTGCTGCTGTGTAACTGAAGGTGACGAACGTGGATCAGTACATCGTTTTTTGAAACAATAAAAGAGTGTGTCTCAGGGAAGAAGACATGACTGCAGAGTAACTAACTTCGGTAAAGTGTGAAAGATATTGACAGATTCGAACTTCCCGGATCAATAATTCATAACTTAGTCATTGTTAAAACACAGACGACGGGTCTTTCTAACCATAGTAAAGTATACAACGAGCTACAACCTAATTTTAATCAAAACGAGCCATCCTCCAAGCTGGACACATAAAATCTCTTCAGCTTGTGTTAACCACAGACCTTATTTCAGGCATCTAACTAAAAACCCATTAAAAAAAACCATTGATTTCCAGATGAGTGAACCGAAGGTGCTAAAATGCTAACTCATTCCTGGGTTTTAGGACTCATTCCTGTAGCACTCTATTGAGGCAGACCTAACCCATCTGAAAGCACTTTGGGTCAACTCCTGTTGTTTTTAAATGTGCTATATAATTAAACTTACTAGACTTGACTTAAGTTTAAGTCATTTGTGCTCATCTGCTTCAGTGAGTAGAGACATTTGGAAACTGTGTTTAGATACTAATGAAGCACTTAAAACATCTGAAACCAGACACAGAGCTAGGTGTTACAATGAATGAATGTTTGGCTTTTTATGGGTCAAAATAGACATGAAAATGTTTGTTTGTTGGTAAAACATTTAATAAAGCAATCATAACTAAAAGTGCTTGTGCTCACTCAACCTTTATAGTAATTAATTTTAAATAGAGTGGCTGTGTGGTGTATTTGCAACCCTGACTTTGGCATTGGAGACTTTAACAAACTTTTCCTGACAGCGTGAACCTTTCAAGCTCCCTCGTCCTCATCCTGCTCTCACTCCTCAAACCTCCTGCCTTCCTCCATCACCTCTTTTTGGCCTGAAATCTATACTCACCGCCTCCCACTGTCTCACCCTAAACTAGACCCTTCCTCGCCCCTCCAGCCGTCCTCACCACCTGCGCTGCTCCTCCTCCTCATCCCGTTCCCGTCCTGAGCCCAAACCCACCTCCAGTCTCTTCCAGTCTCCTGCACTTTTCCCACCGTCTGCCCCAACCTGACTCGTAAACACACACACATCCACTAACACACAGTTGGAGCGGCAGGTTCTCTCTAATGACGTCCTCGGAGTATAATTAGTCTGGCCAATTAACAGCAGTAACGATGCTTGCATTCATTATGTCAAATTACACTGTGCTGACAAAGTGTCAACTCAGCTACGCTCACCTGCTGAGGCGATCTGCGTGTGTGTGAGTTTATGAGTGTGTTTCTGCTAGTTTATTAAATCCTACTTCATCACTCCAAAGATGAAGAATGTGCTGCCCGTTTCTTCATTGCATGTGCGCACACACACACCCATTACACACACACACATATACGCGCATTCAATTAGCACACTAGCAGTAGATCTGTTATTCTGGTGCCTGTTGTCGTGGCGATGCTCTTGTGGCCAGGAATAAGGCCTGTGAAACCAGTTGGATCAGTACATTGCATTATTAAATCATGGATATTGATTTTCTGTGTGTGTGTGTGTACACAGCGTTATTAAATGCTATATATTACTATGAGTCAGATGGGATGGTGGTAGCTGTGATCTGTGTGGCCTCAGATGTGATTTTGCACACACACACACATTTGCATAACACTGATGAATGTGAGGCAGGGAGGCGGGGCCAGCAGGGGCTGGAGGTGGATTCATCTTAATTAGCATCTCAGTCCTCTGGAGGTAAACTACTCAGCTGGGAACACGCACACGCACACACACACACACACACACACACACACACACACACACACACACACACAGGCAGAGGTGGAAGATGTACTTGGATTATTTACTTAGATAAAAGTAGCAATACCATACTATAAAAATACTCCATTACAAGGAGTATTATTAACACAATTTTATTAAAGCTTCAGTAGGCAGAATATTTTTGGCATCATTGGGCAAAAACTCCATAATAACCTTTCAGCATATTGTACTTCAAGTGTTCTGAGAGAAAACTAGACTTCTGCACCTCCTCATGGCTCTGTTTTCAGGCTTTAGAAATCTAGCCCGTGACGGGAGACTTTAGCCAATCACAGGTCCTTTCAGAGAGAGAAGCGTTCCTATTGGCTGTGCTCTGGCTGGTGGGCGTTGCTTGGTATTTCCTCATCTGATGTCAACATGGCTGCCGGGTCACAAACTTTCTCATTTTACAGCTAAACAGTACACTACAAGATGATTCTGAAAACATTTGAGGTGAGAAATAGGCATTACAGTAACAGAATATTGGTCAATATTTGATCAGCGCTGCCTAGTTTGACCGTTTGATCGGAGTTTGCGAGTGATTGACGCCTGGCTCTTCCATAGATGGAAGCTGGACGGCAGGCTCCAGATCAGCTCTGATTGGTTGTTTTCCTCCAGTCTGTGAAATCTTGCAGATGCCATTAGGAGCACCAGAGGACACAGAGGCACATGATTTGTTTTTCAGATTATCTGTCTCATGCACTACTGTCAGGATATAGTGACCGTTTTAACTTTTTTTATCCGGTCCATCTGCATTCTTTTCTGTTCTGCCCACTCAGTCGTCAGCAAAAAGCAGCAATGTAGATGTGATGTAGTTAGCTAATTTAAGCTAATCAATAAGGTTATGAATAATGTGAACGCTGGCTGAATCAAAGTTTGGAAATAACTGAAAGGGTTAGTTCAGATTTTCTGGGGTTATAATATATACTCCCTTGTTCCCTGTTGGAAAGGTGTTACACAGTGTTCGGGCATACAACGATTTCATTACCACCTCAACCGTCGCTTCGGGTTATCAGCGCCCACGTTCATAAAATAAAAAAACTCTACTTTGTAGAATACTAAGCGTGTTATCAATACATTGTTCGACAACGGATGCTGCAATTATAAAGTGAAAGTGTCTGCTCCGTAAGTAGTCTCAGCACAGAGTAGCAGGAGTCAGATTTCACACACTTATCTCGGGACAAGAGAGAGTTGACAGACGATGGCAGAGGATTTGCACCTATTTGGCAATATTTCAGATTTAAACCCAATGATAATAGAGAACCATAACGTTATTGAGGCAATCTGTAAACATTTGGTATGGCACCGGGTGGAAACCTGCAGCCTCGCAGCGAAAGCTGGACCAGAGAGGCCAGACACACAGCCATCCAACGTTATAGATTAAAGTAAGCGCTCTACAGATATTGACCATCGTCTTGTCTTGTAAAATGTCCGATGTAATCGGTAACACCAGTGTTGTCACAAGTTTATTAACCGGCGGGAAAATCCTCACCGTGGCATCCTTATCTTCCTGCAAATTGTTGTTTGCAAGCAAGTTAAAACCAGAGTCAAAACCCTTGTATGTGTACACATACTTGGACTCATTACAGCTCACCTCCTCCCTGCACCTCAGGACAATTTGCTTATTTACTTTCTCCATTCAAATAAAACCCCTCACCTGTAAAAGTTTGGGCACAATACTAGTTATGAATGAAACAAAAAAAACTACAATGACCAAACAACCAGCTCACGGTGAACATGCTGATGCCTCTTGGCTGAAACGGCACCAGTGGAGTATTTACTTAGTCGGCCATTACAGCCGAGCAATTTGAGCAAATTCTGAGAAACAATATCGGCTCGCAGTCCGCCGGCGGAGAGGGAGGGGGTGCGAGTCTGCGACGGCTAAAGCATGTAATTTCCTAATTCTGATCTTGCAAGACAATCCGTCCTTATCAGTGTCTGATTCCCACATTGGAAGAAAAGTAGACGGAGAAGCTGCAGGCCATCACACACACACACACACACACACACACACACAGGCATGAAATTACAAAAAGGAAAGGGATACAGATAGAAAGACTGAGAGACTAGTGAGAGAACAAACAGGCCTATCAAAACGACCACAGACCCAGATAACAAGATAAGACCTAATCAATCAATCCTTGCACACTCAGAGAGATTGCGCTAAGTGGCTCATGAGTCCTGCTGTAAATTAAATCTGCACACTACCTCAAGTAAGACCGAATGTAGAGGGTGAGAGTTGGAGGGGAGAAGAGAAAGAGACAGGGGGGATAATAGAGGGTAATTTCATCAGCGTGGTCCATGATGAAGCTTTTACACGGTGGTTTGAGAGGCCAAACTAAAAGGCTGGAGGTTTGGTGATATTGAATATGAGTGGTGTGTCATGATTCGATTTGTAATACGATAGCCAGGAATTAGATTATAGCGTCTAATGCGGATATCTGAAAGGGTGTCAGATCTTAAGGGTTTGGTGTGTGTGTGTCTTGAAATGTTCTTCCTGTGCAGAGGAAGCCTGTGATTCACTTTAATTCAATCCCGCCCCATCACTGCTGTACGTCCTCTATATAGATGTGTGTGTCTGTGTTGGTTTAGTTTATGTAGACAAACCATCACCAGGCTGCTAAAACAAAAAAAAAAATACTTTGGAGAAAAAAGCAGAGCAGCAGAAACAGAAATAAAAAAAGATTGGAGCCAAAAAAAGAAATGGTTTGGTGAAACAGCGGTGCCAGTGTTCCACCGGATGATTAATCTTTTTCTTGGTTTTCTGTTTTGAAGCCACAAAGTTTGTGTTTAATTTGGCCTCACTTAATTTTTCAGACGCTGGAAAAACGTCTTCACAGGGCAATAATTAAGACTATTCAAATGTTTATTCTAACAACTACTCTGAGCGTGGGCATCAGCCAACTCCAGCTCTCACTGTTTATCCAGGGAAAAATGGCGAGTCAGCGTAACTGGGTACCAAACATTAGTAGCGTCCTGATGATGGACACATCGAGCCCAAGTGTTAGCTGACTCTGTCTCATCTTGCACCAGATTGTGAGTGGTGAAACTTTTTTTTTAAGTCGGCTCTACGGAGCTTTTAAGCATCTCTCAGCTCTTTGTTTCATTTTTACAACAACGTCCCTGTTTTGCTTCAGTCCTCGAGGCTCTTTTCGCTGTTTTTCTGCTGCGGCAAAAAGATGTTTTCAGTGATAAAGCCATAGAAATAGGAATAGAACGGACATTGAACTGTTTTCCATGGTCATTTGACTCGTACAAAAGAAAATGTCAATTGTTGTTATGGTGACAACACACGTCAGTTGGGCCGTAATGTGTGTTGCTCCAACGCTAAGCCGGCAGTGGTGGTAGTCACAGAGTTTTCTTTCTTTCTTACTTGTAAAAGGGACGGCCGGCATGGCGAAAGCTGTTGTTTTACACGTCACACCGGCATGAGTGAATCTGCAACTTGCCGCAATTTGGTTTACACAGAAGTCAGCAATGGTTGCAATGGCAACGGTAAATGGCTACTTCTCTGGCCTGACCATCCTGCCACGTTGACTTAAATGGGAATGTCCGTTCTACTCCGATTGTATGGATAAAGCTCTGATAAACCCACTGTACTCTACCTGCTCTGCTCCAAACAACAGACAGATGAAGCTATTGACTAGCTGGTGAACGTAGCGAAGCATTTAGCAGCTAAAGAGGGAGGTATTTCCCTCAGGAGATAGTGGAGACCAAAACAGAGCTAACAGACACATTGTCCAGAAACGAATGTTGTAACGTTGCTCTATGTCTGTGTGGAATTTTATTAATGTGTTGACCGAATTTTATTGCATATGGAATTTTGTTTGGACCTATGTGATCAGGTTAAATCATTTTATATATTTGTGTTGTGATATTTAAGTCAATAAACTAACGAACTAGCTGTAAATAAGCAACTGTTTGCTAACAAGTTCGCCATATTAACTTTAGAGGGTGACAGTTACAAAGCACTTTACAAGAAAAAAAATTCAAGGCAAATGCAGGTAAAAAACAAGAAATTAAATCATAAAACACAAGAACTATATATTAATGTTAAAAGTTAAAAGGTTTGGCAGCAGCAGAGAGTTATTCTTCAGTCAATATTTACATACCAACTAAGCTGCGCTAACCATTAGACAACGTTGCTACAGTACATATGAAATGAAACCACACACACATTCATCACCCTCCTGTGTGGCGTACCTCAGGCGGGGTTCGATCCAGCGTCGCAACGTCGCCGGTCGGTGTCCTCCACCACTGGACCATCTCTGGCGCCGATCATCACAAAGAACCAAAGAGCGGAAGAAGACCAGACTGAAGCTGCAGAAACTTCACCTTCATCAACCTGCAGAGAAACAAAGTTTATGGACTGAAACATGTTGACATTGACAAACTGTCAAACTGTAATTCTTAGTGAGAGTCGCTTCACCTCTCAGAGTCCTGATAGCTCAGCTGGTAGAGAAACTCCACAGTCTGAAGGTTTTGGGTTCAAGCCCCTCCTGCACAGTTTGTCTTTTCCTTCTGTTACCCCTTAAAAGCCCTGCATGCAGATAACCCATTAAAAACCTTAATAAGAAAGAAAGGATTTGCTTATATTAAAAGCCAGAAAAAACAGAGATAACCAATCAAAACACTTTTATCTAATATAATACATTCATTCATTTATTAAATAACGTGATTTATTTAATACATTTCCAGGAAAATAATACAAAGTTAATTGACATGCTTTAGATCCATTTTTCTGCTGATAAATAGATAATAATTAACAAATAATTTATTTGAAATTTACTTAAAAAACTCCCTGAATCATGACATCAGCTACCAGGCTACATTTGTGTAGACAATAAGTCACACAATGGTGAGATTTGTGCCTGATCAGAAGTGTCTTCTATTATTTTTGGTTTTCCAACTCTGATGAAGAGCAGCCGCTTCTCAAGCCTTAGGGCCCTATTTTAACCATTATATGCTATTTAAGCATATCATTATTAAATAATGTTTATAACAAAGTCATTTTCGATACATTTATAGGTAAATATCGGGGTAATTTGGCAGTAATTCCAAAGAAATTTCAAATAGGTTACTTGCTAATTATCACCTAATTACCATTAAATTTGCAGACCTTTAAAATGAAGTGTTACCCACTTTTCTCATCTTAATAATCATCTTAATCTGCTAAATAACAAACTACAGGTAAAGTAACAGTAAAACATACAATAGTTGGCACAGAAATGGAGCAGAAGTAGAAAGTGCTGTACTTGTACGTCAAACATTTCCTCAGTCGCACAGTCCAACATGACCTCACACACACACAAACACAACATGAACACATCCAACAAATCTGAATTATAAAACGGGAACAGTGACGCAGAGCGCAGGCCTCATAACCCAAAATGGATAGGTACACACACACACACACACACTAATAAAGTTGTGTTGTTTGGCAGGGACGGCAGGCGGGAGATTCATGATTTTTAATATGCAGAGCAATTGCAAAGTGGAAAACATGACACACTCACACACCTACACTGAAACATCAGTTTCAGAGTTCCACACACACACACACACACACACACACACACACACACACACACTTCACATGAACTATGAAGATGTTTTTTGTCTATTCGTGTGGTGACAGACAGCAGCTAACACACAACAGATCACTCCCAGCAGAGAACACAGAGCCCAGTCACATCATTAACACCTCCTGCTGCGTACCGCTGGGCCTCAACCGTCTGGGGACACAAAGCCAAGAGAGGGAAGAATCAAGAGACGAACACTTATGACACGGACAGAAAGGTGTTATAAATGTGTGTATTTGTGTCTCTATGTGTGTGTGTGTGTGTGTGTGCTCTCTATCTCCCAAATGCCTCGACTCATCTGCTAATTAGTCGGGAGCAATTAAGTACGCTTAAACTAACCGCACACAGAGGCACATCCAGGTAAACAAATAATCACAAACAGAGAGAATGACTCACTTTAACTGTATCGGTTAATAAAAAGCAAAAGGAGTCCTCAAATAGAAAGAGAAGAAAGGAATAATTGTCTGCGTAGAGGAGTGGAAAGAGAGGGAGAAAGGCAGACAGAGGAGGAAAGGAGTAATAAGGAGTGAAGCAAAAAGGAGGAGAAAGAGATAATCATAAGTCCCAATGGACAGATTGAAGCAGAGTGGATTCTATCACATGCTATCTCTCATTTATATGCTAATTCACACTATTAACAGAGAGAGACAGAGAAGGAAGAGGGTTGAATAAATAGCTACCGATTGCTGTTTGTTCATTAGTTTGTTTTTAAAGAAATGTGGTAGTGAGCAGCCAGCCAGCTGTTTCCTTTGTAACCAAAGACAAACTGTGTCTCATATGTTGAGCAACAACAACGACGTGGAAAGTGGATGTTTGAAATAAAATGAGAAAAATATATAAAATAAAGCCAGAAAGAAAGATGTTATCAATGTAATTCAATTTGGATTAACACTGCAAATCATCTCCTTTCATCCCTCCTCCCCTCCTTCACTTTTGTTCCTTTATGATACTGATAGCCACTTGAGTGCTTCCCTCATTTTCTGCTTTAAGCTTTTCTGCTGATCTCAATTCAGCTCAATTAACTATAAATATGAGCTCACACACACACACACACACACGTCGGTGTACTTCACTGACCTTGAGATCATAAAGGTGCCTAATGCAGGTTGTTTTTGATGTTATATAATGATTATCAGAAGAGGGACCAAGTGTACGAACATCCAGGCAGAGATACTCAGGCGTAAGACAAAAACTACTAACCTGAAGGGTCGGCACACTGTTGGGCTCCAAATAAATAGTTTATTTCTCTTTTTAAGGCGCAGTTTTGATCTGCAATAAGAAGGAAGAAGGCATTTCTTGTAGAGACAATCAACTCAAATCATTATCACCTGCTGGTCAGCAAACAGCAGGAAAAAACAAACTCCACGAGATGGCGATCACAGTGCTACGGAAAATAGAAACAACAAGAAATCCAGAAAAAATTATATAAATATATATATAATACAAAGTTAAATATGACAGAACCTGAAAAAGACATGATGGTCATTTGATAAGTAGGTAGTAAAACAAATGTTTTTAGTTATCAATAAATTTACAAACAGATGGATGGCACAATACTTGAAATAAACAGGCAGGCAAAAAAGTTCCCATATTGTAAAATGTCTTGTCTTTTATATTATAAAGCAGGTTTAAGTGTTATATAAATACTGTGAAAGTTTCGAAACACTCAATCCACAGAGAAATACACACAGCCCGTATTCAGAAACTGTGCTTTTGAAACCGGCTGTCAGGATTCCTGTCCATTTGTGATGTCACAAATCTACAATATTTAGACCATTTCACAGTTTAAAACATAAACATTCTGAATGTGTCCCAGTTTATTTCCTGTTGCGGTGTATGTGAATGACATAAGCTGACAGGAAGTAAACATGGATCCAATCTGTTGTAATTCCGTTGAAATTCCATTGAAATGTGCTAAAACGGAGCGTTTCAGACGGTAAATACCGGCATATTCAGGCAGACAGTATGAGGAAAATAAAGGTGTTTATTTGATCCCTCCATCGACCCGGACCTCCTCCTGCAGTTGCTCTGAGCGTCTACTATTGCCGTAGATAGGTTTACATTGTAGTTACTTGAAAGCCACTGAGTCTCATACAGACGCTAAAGGGCGCCTTGTGCGTCTGTATCAGACGACGAGGGTCATGACAAAACGCCAGTAGGCTATTTGACGCCCTGGGAATGAGACAGGGCTGAGACATCATCACATATGAAAACAAAAAAAATCACATGTAGTATCACATTTCACATGTGATAAATTCACATATAGGCACACTTGGTTTATACATTTCATATATGAAGGAAACACAATACAGGTACATGTGGTTCTTGGAGATTTAACTTAATTTGTGCCTTTTCAGTAAGGGAGTGCTCGCTTGTTCTTAAACATCTGATTTTACAACTTTTCTTATAAATCATATACATCATTACGGTCAGTGTGTGCTGTTTTTGACATAAATAAAATGGAACATAAATAAATGCTTCATAAATAAATTTATTTGACATTTAAACATTTGGACTGTTAAAACGCCAAAAAATCTGTTTTAAAAAAAAGAAAATTCAGGACTTTCCATCACTTTTTTAGTTTTTTTTTTAGTTCACTCTTTTCTGTTTTAAAGCAAATCATTTAATTAAAACTATATTTGATCTTTTCAAAGCCTGAAAATGTGAGTGGAAATGTTTCCCATTGATAGATGGTGTTTGTGATTCATTGAGCACATATCCTCCCTGTCTTTTACATTACTCATTCAGACAAACAGAAGTATCCATCCATGGAGGAGCTACCCCACACACACACACACACACACACACACACACACACACACTGATCATTACCCTCCTGCCTTGTCACAGACACTTAGAGAAACACAAAGAAGGAGACCTGAACCAAAATCCTGCAATGATTTTGCCGCCTGTCGCCACCACTAAGGTGTGTGTACGTTTTACTGTGCGCGCACGTGTGTTCGTGTGTGTAAGTAGAGACCACATGCAAAGGGTTTCCACGGCCGACATCCAGAGGTTCTTGAGAGTTCTTGATGGCTTTTCCAGTGCTGTCATCACAAAGACGCACTTATACTCAAACAGCACACAGCGACTGCTCCAACACAAGGAAATAACAAAAACAACAGTTCAATCTCAACCGTTTTGTTCCACCTTGTGTACGCATGCACGCAGCGATGCATCTCACCAACACCAAAAATCACTTTGCTATGGATTCCACACACATCAACCTCCTCCTCCTCCTCCTCCTCCTCCTCCTCCTCCTCCTCCTCCTCCTCCTCCTTCATGCAAAAAGCTGTCTTCCCTCTAAACGCTGTCATCACTTTTACATTTTATTCTCACTGCTTTGCCGAAGCACAACATATTGCTCTACAAAACATGTTATCCAAGGGCAGACTAAATATCTACGAGACTCTTTGTAAAATAAAATAAAGCAACCGACTAAATAAGGTTAGAGCAGTTTAAACTTCCTCATGTGGTCCATTTTATGACCTCTCGCTGGTTTATAAGAATCTCGTGAAATCCATGAAAACACGCTGAGGGCGAGGAAGTCACTATACCTCATAATCATAGAAAAAAATAGAACATTATAAAGTATATAATTTCATCGAAATACAGAGACAGATCATTAACTATAAACGACATATCTATCTGGGAATTTAGGAGGAATATCTAAAGTATTAAATGTGATTTAAAAACTAGGGTTTACTGTATTTTGTGGCCTTCAAGAGATTTCCTGCTGGGGAATAAGTAACCCAAATTCAAGGTACACTAAATGGCTATGGGGACGTTTCATTCTGCCCAAATGTAATGATTGAATGGCCGGCTTGCTTGTCTACCTGAGCACACTCTACCCACTCACTGTGCGTCACTGAAGTCTTCCACAAGCTGCTATCTTAACAGCTGTGAGTACTAACAATAGCCATGTTCGTTGTTTACGTTCATAATGATAATTTTGGGGGAGTGGCTTTGGAGGGAGGACTGAAGCGACGGACTGTCAGTGTTTCCGACTTGGCAACTTTCTTGCTACATTTAGAGACTTTTAAGTATATTTTAATGCTTATACTTTTGTACCTTTATTAAGTAAAATGTTGAATGCAGGACTTTTACTTGTAACAGCGTATGTCAACACTGTGGTATTACTACTTTTACTTAAGTACAAGATCTTCTTCCTCCACTGAGAACGTTTTCCTGGTAACTAAGAGGCCTATAGCCCAATCTACAAGAAACAGCCCCCGACCAAAACCACACAAAAGCATAAGGACAGAGGTGTTAAATCTGCATGAATTAATTGTTTTTATATTAACCATGAGTTTTAGTTTGATTTCAGTCTCAACCTGTGACCTCAACCGTAACCTCGTTTCCAGCAGCAGCATTCAGCTGTTTTCAGAGAAAAAGTTCTGATAAACCCGCATCAGTGACTATCCAGTGAACATAGTGGAGCATTTAACAGCAAAACAGACAGATATTTCCCTCAGGAGATGGTTGAGACCAAAAACAGAGCTAAAAAAGAGAGTAAATATTGGACTGACATGTATCAGGTGGACACAAATAACTCAGAATGAATGATAATGCAGGCCGTTTGCACAAAAAGGCATATGAATGCCACGATAATGCGCAATACAAAGTCCTTTCTCATTTTTGAGATTGATGGGTCCAGCAAACATAGGACTTTTAACCAGAAGATTAGTGTTCAAGACCGGTGTTTTGTTTGGGTTTGTCACATGTTTTTTTGGTGACGTGTTTTCTGTACTTATGTTACATTGTTTCCGTACGTATTTTACTTAGTTTACATACTTATTTCAAGCCCAATTATGATGTTTTTACTAAACCTAAGTGGTTTGTTGCCTAAAGCTAACCGCGGACGTTACCGTAATTTTGGCGTGTGGCGTAAAAATGACACTCGAAAGGCTAAATTGCGTCCTCCGTGTGAATGTCCTTGTAATGTTGTGCTATTCATACTCGTCTTCCCGTGAGACCGGGTTGAAAGTTGTTCCTCTGCTGGATTTGTAAAAAGACAACTTGCTACCACATTTACTAAATCAACTTTATAAAGTGATAATATGTTTTCAGCTTGTTGCTGCCAAGTGGAAAATAAAACAATTAATGCAGGTTTAATGTCAATGTGAGACAACTAAAGTAATGAATAAAAAGAGAAAGTTAACTTTATTTTAGTTGACTTGAAGACACCATAAAATCTGCGAGGTGTGTGTGAAAAGAAGCTGAACGCCGGTAAAGGGATGAAGAGAAGTAGTGAGAAGTGTGCAGTGTGTCAAATTATGAACACAGCTTCCTTTTAAACCTTAAAGGAGACGAACATAAAGGCGTGCAAAACAACAATACCAACAGGTTGAGTGTATGCTAATGTCGACTTTATACTACTTTAACGTGGATTAAACAGATATGAGCTGTGAATGGTTGAATCTCATTATGTCAGAACAGAGTCGAGCCTCACTCCAAACTCACTAAACTGTTTAAAAGTCTGTGTGAATAATATGTGAGGGCCCACTGTGTTATGTAAATGAACCACCTCAAAGGTATATTTACAGTCTGCACTGAAACCGCAGTCTCCCACCTTATAAATGTACCTTATTGAGTTGACTTAAGATAAACATGTTCCAAAGTTAAGCGGAGACATGATTGATTCAGACACACGGCGGCGCGGCGATGGAACATTTTATCATGGTTTCAGGAAGGAATCAACAAACACTTTCACACATAACAACAGGAACAGATGTTGCCTTTAGAGGGGAGGAGATTACACAGTTTAGTATTTTTCACGGCAAAAGATATAAAACAAACAACAGCTATGAGCTAAAAGTCAATTTCCCTGCTCTTTTCTTCTTGTATTGTATTATTTCTCTCTTTTCCTCCTCGCTACTGTGAATGGATGATTCAGCTGCAGCAGAGAAAGTGTTCCTTGTGTTTGCATGTGTGTGTTTGACCTCGTCTCTCAGAGCGCTGTGCTTCTGTAGATTAACGGCTGTTTTTACCGACAGCTTTCACCCACACTGTCTTTTTCTGCATGTGTAACAAGAATAATAGTTTTTAATTTTCAATCAGTTTTTTAATTTTAGTTTAGTGTTGACTTTTCGATTTCATTTTAGTTTAGTTTTAGTTTTTCAGAAAGGTTTAGTTTTTATTTAGTTTTACAGGATAGTTTGTTTTTGTAAGGGCAAGCTATAATGTCTCAGAAGCTACATATACATACAAAACACATGGTTGGACAACTGTGTAGGAATGGCTCAGACTATATATAAGAAGTAGTCACCGTGACGTCACCCATTGGTTTGTGAACTGCAGTTTTGAAGCCTTGAGTTCGGCATTTTGGCCGTCTTCATCTTGTTTTTTTGCAACCAGAAGTGATACGAGCAGGTGGAGCTAAGTACAACCGCATACTCAATAAGACATTTTTAGGCAACCAAAAATTGTATAATTAACTTTCATGAACTGAAAACACACTGTGAAAGGGTTAAAGTTGTAAGACGCAAACACGGACAACTCCCAGACAGGACAAGGCTGTGGTAGCGACCTGTCAATCACAAGGTAGCCACGCCCTAAAGCATACCCTGCTTTATGGTCTATTTGACTCTAAATGGGATCATAATTTACTAAATGAACATCATGCTGTATTGAAGAAGACTTGAAACTAGTGATTGAGACCATAAACTCATGTTTACAATGTTTACTGAGGTAATAAATGAAGTGAGAAGTAGGCTCAGTTTCTCATAGACTTCTATACAATCAGACTTCTTTTTGCAACCAGAGGAGTCGCCTCCTGCTGGCTGTTAGAAAGAATGCAAGTTTAAGGCACTTCAGCATTGGCTTCACTTCTCAGACCCCGGAGGTAGCCCACTGAGGAATGGCCACAATGTTTAATCTTTGTGCTACTTTAGTGAAGCAGAGTTGACGGAAATTCATTTCGGTAGGGATCTATTATCACTAAAAAACTAATGAGTTTATGTTCATATTTATTTGTATTAATTTAGTACTCAGGCAAAATCATATCACTTTAGTTTTAGTTTTTCTTAAAGGTGCAGTGTGTAGGATTTGGTGTCATCTAGTGGTGAGGTAGCGGATTGCAACCAACTGAAACTTCTCCCGCGTGCCAAGCGTGTAGGAGAACTACGGTGGCTGACATGAAAATGCAAAAGTGTGAATGGCTCAATCTTGAGCCAGTGTTTGGTTTGTTCGTTCTGGACTAGTGTAGAAACATGGCGGACTCAGTGAAGAGTCCCACTCCCTATGTAAATATAAACTGCTCATTCTAAGGTAACGAAAACACGATTCTTAAAATACATACTTATTAATATTATATTCCATTTCTGCCAATAGATCCCCCTAAATGCTACACTGTTTCTTTAAAGGATATAGTTTGTGTTTAGTTTCAGTTTATATAAAAATATTTTTCACTGTTTATTTTTGTTTTAGTTTCCTATAATAACCCTGATGTGTTCTCATTCCTCATGCAGCTTTTACAGGTAAGATGATACAAGATGGTTTTAATGCTCAATGTTTGGTAAAAAACTAAGAACACACCAGAAATGTTTCTACTTTATATTATTCTGTGTCTTAAAATCTCAAAAATGACAAATAACATATTTTGTTCTCTGCTATAGGACCATCTAAAATGCCTTCATTAGTAAGTGTTGTGGTGATGGACTCACAGCTGCAGCAAGGGGCAGTAAGATTATTTTTATGTAAAAAGGTGGGCCTGGATTTCCTAACTACACCCCTGATAGATAACAGTACAAGTTGGGGATACAAACATACGAAAACTGGCTATTCTTGTCAGTGCCCATACGTTCTCCTTTCCGTCTTGAGCATCACAACCTCTATATCCTTATAATAACTACTTTTCTTTTTCTTGTCCCCTTGCAGAAATATGTTATTAATGAGTTATTATTGAGTATTATTTTTTTGTCGTATGCCGTACAGATTGTAAAGCCCTTCAAAGCTAATTTGTCATTTAAATTGTCATATCTTTCCTCGCTGTTTTTGAAAAGTTTTATGCGTTTGTAGTGCAGAAAACAAGATTCCTCTGCAGCAGCGAAGTTGCTGAAGCAAAGGAGATTTAAAGATTATTACTGACGGTTAACACCAATCAAATTCTATGTTTTATTTTCAGCTTTTACTGTCACACTTGACAAGAGAAAATTAAATGTATGTGAAACCATGTGTATTATGTAATAGTTCCATTGGAGAAGTGATAACAGAGAGTGAGGCTTGTGTTGTCTTTCTGCAGGAGTGAGAACAGAAGAACAATCCAAAGCTGAAAACTTCCTTTATAAGATAAATCTAAAAAAATATGAACTCCATGTGTCTTTCATTCTGAGTCTGGGTTGGACCTTGTATGCATGTGCATATTTGTCGGTTCTACAGACCAGAAGATACAAAGGGATTCATGCTGTGTGTGAGCTCCAGTGACATGGAAAGTCTCATGCTGCCTCCTGGTGTTTTTACACAGAAAATGCATCATCACTCCAGCACTTTAACTCTTTTAAAAGACCAATGATAAGTCATGCTTGGGCCAAATATGATCAAAACAGTACAGAGCCTGAATAAAACTACCAAAATACATGCCCTAATTTTAACTCTTAACTAATTTAAGTAAGTAATACTACTAAGCACTTAGGTAAATCTGTTCCCTCAGGAGCCGCTGCGTTAAATTAAGGTGGTTTAGCATTAATTACATTCACCATTAGTTATGTATTCTATTTCTATATAAGTGAATATCACAATATGAGAGAACCATGATCAATTAATATTTTTATTAAAATCTAAGTAGATTTATTACAGTTATTGGTTTAAAGTCCAGTTTCTCCATTTTATAATCAGACTGCTGTAATTACCAACTTTATACAACATATATACAGCTGAGATAAATCAGAACAAAGGGCACAAGAACATTAACATATATACAAAATTATAAATTGTGTGTAGTACCAACTAGTTGTGTTGAAACTGAGCAGTTTGGTCATGACACAGAAATTTAAAGTTTGCTTCAGTGCCTCTCCAAAAGTAATATATTATGACACTCACAAACTAAACAGTTAGATGTAATAATATGTACAGATCCAGATCCAATATGGACCAGTTCTTGTGTTCCTAAGACTCAAAAACATCCAGTCAACTCCTGCTTTTAGTTTGAATACTTAAACCTGTGAGTCACATGACACAAACCAGATTAATCCTTTTCCTCTAGTCAACCGTAAAACCACATATTCAAGTAGAGAAGAACATGATTAGAAAGTAAAACGGCCATGAAACAGCCAAAAGACATCTAGTGACTTTCTTGCAACTATCTTTGAGCATCAGATATGCATTAACTCATAAATGTATTATTAAAAAAATATCAGTTTGTATATGATGAAGAGAATCCGAGCTCACTTCATTCTGTAAGGATCATAGTCGCTGAATGAAGAGCTTAATATGCAGTTGAAATCTCTAAATCATTAGTAAGTGAACCTTCACCATCTACTGCTCCCAAAGCTCAAGAGTGAAATGCTGTATGCAAATAAGTGTGTGTTTCTGGCACAGTGGTTTCCAGCCCTTAAAACAAAGCTATGCCGATACTTGCATCATAAATTGCATATACCTACAGGCTGTGACAAGTTCAACTAAAGAGTGATTATGTCTTCTCAGACTCAGACATCATTTTATGTAGAAGAGTCTCCCCTTTACAGACATGCCCACTTTATGATAATCACATGCAGTTTGGGGCAAGTCATAGTCAAGTCAGCACACTGACACACTGACAGCTGTTGTTGCCTGTTGGGCTGCAGTTTGCCATGTTATGATTTGAGCATTTTTTTATGCTCAATGCAGTACTTGTGAGGGTTTCTGGACAATATTAGTCATTGTTTTGTGTTGTTAATTGATTTTCAATAATAAATATATACATATATTTGCATAAAGCAAGCATATTTGCCCACTCCCATGTTAATAAGAATTTTAAATACTTGACAAATCTCCCTTTAAGGTACATTTTGAACAGATAAAAAGGTGTGATTCATTTGTGATTAACTAGACAATCATGTCATTAATCGCGATTAAATATTTCAAACGTTTGACAGCCGTAATATAAAGAAATTTTTTTTTTAAAACTTGTCCTTATCAAAGGGCAGCGCTCTGAGAAAAGTTGTTGTTGTCCAAGAAAAAAAAATGAGTGCTGTATTTGAGAGAAAACGACAGGGAGCGTGACCTTTGAGTTTAAAAGCAGTTCAACATGTAATCGACTACAACAAGGTCAGAGAGTGACCCTGACGTTAGTCTGGTATTCTGGACCGAAACATGAGCAGCGAGCAAGAAACAGCTGTCTGACCTCTGTTCTTTAACTCCTATTAGCATCTCTAGTGTTACTGTACACAACCAACATTTCAATAAGTTGCACATGAAAGAAGATATAAGGAGGAAATGTGTGTGAGTTTGTGAGTTTGTGTGTATGTGTGTGTGTGTGTGAGAGAGAGAGAGAGAGCATTAAGTAGACAGATTAAGACTAGAAGGGTATTAAAACTAACAACCGGAGCGCTGAACCCAATCACATCACGGCTGGTGAGTCATTAACCCCTCAACATCATCTGTGTGTGCTTGCGTGCATGTGTGGGGGTGTGTGTGTGTGTGTGGCAGGAGTAACGTCAGATCTTGAGTGATGCAGTCGACAGAGGGAAGGGCATTTTTCTAAAAGCGCTTAAAATGACAGATCACACATACACACACACATACACACCATCAGTGTTATCCCATGAATCACAGGCTGAGTACACTGACATTAAGACTACAACAAGAGCAGCAAAAAAACACACACATCAAAGACAGTAGCAGCGCTGTGTTCTGCAGAGCATCATCCCTCCTTCTTGTTCCCCCAATTGAACAGTTTGGACATCGGAGACTTTTTCTTTGGTTTGTCTTGTTTGTCTTTCTTTATGTCTGAGAGAGGAGAAGAGGAGGATAGTTAAAAGATGACACAGAGGTAAACATGACAGGTGAGATTGGTAAAAGTAATCAACTCAAATCAGCTTTTACATTTAGGATTATAAAAAAATTGGAAAATCTGATTTTAAAAGTACTGTTTGCAGCACATGAAAAGCTTTGTAGTAGTTTGCTAATAAATCAACTTGATAAACCCATAATATCCCAAACCTGTGTGATTTGTTTTTAAGGTTCTGCACCGAAGCGGCCAAAAAATCTGATTAATGCTGCTTTAAATATGTCATGTATATGTCACTTCAGAAGTGCTAAACATTAAAGCTAAGTTAGCTATAACATGACAAGAATATTTCTTTGCACTATTTGTATTAGTTTACAATCTACAGAACATTTGACTTGTTTATAGCCACATTATATGTTGTTGGTCATTATTACTTGTTATATATACACCTATTTTTTCACCTACTTGTATGCAAATAATAGTTCTATGTTTATTTTTACTCAATCTTTGTCAGAGGCAAGAAAGGAGTTGGATTTGAGGGACGACATCTGTCCCAAATACCATTTTTTGGGCTTCGAAGCTTTGGTGAGAATTATTCGAAGGTATTTGAAGCTTCACAGCGCAGCAGGCTGACATGTTCTTCTGTCTTTCTGTCTCTATTGCTGCAATACTGTACACATACACATCTCTACACACAACAAACAGCGATATCCGTCTGAAAATAACTAATAATAATGAATGTTGAATACGTTAAAGAAATTAGTGCCGTTAAAATGAATTTGCGTTAAGGCGTTATTATTGCGGGTAACTTTGACAGCCCTAATTTTTATATTAGTGCAGTTCTGCATGCATTATTGTGCTTATACCACAACCATTTATCACAAGCAAAAAGAGCTGTGTCCACAGGTTGTGTTTAAAGTTTGTTTTTTAGTCAGTTTAACTCATAAGCTCGGTCTGCTTCACCAGCGAGGGTTCACATAGCAGAAGCACCGTTGCCGTGGTTACGTGCAGTCTAATGTCAGCATGTCAGTTAACCTTTGTCTGAGATGTCCTGATACAAGATTTTAAAAAAAACACCTGCCAGGAAATCAAAAAGTGGTATTTTCCGTGGCCGTGGTATAAAGTAGCATTTACCTAACGTGTGTGTGTGTAAACGATCACATGACTGCACTCAGAGCGGGAATGAACTGTGAAACTTTGGCATTAACTTTACGAATACATTAAAATGAAATGGCTAGTCTTTAGCCCACGGTCGGCATTCACTCGCTGCAACATAACGACCTTTCACTGAAGTTCAATAAATCTCCTCAATTTTCAGCCCTGCTTTTCCCGGTCATGAATTGCAAATGAAGCCGGCTTTAACTCTATTCTATCAGAGGGTCAAATTAACCAGCTACATTATCCATTTGTCTAATAGGAAACGGCGCTGACAAAAAAAAGAGGGGGAGCATTTTGTTTGATGCTTTTTCCATTAGCAGTCATTAGATCAAATGAGATGAAAACATCGCCCGGTAAAAAATGCAGCTCACACACACACACACACACACACGTCCATAAACCACGATGAGAATTCTATCTACTTCAATTAGAGGCGTCCATGATGGAAATCTTCAATTGGATAATTTATAAGCCAACTAAGTTGCAGTGACATGGAGGTTGTGATAACTAATGAACAGAGCGGAGGGAAGGGGGGTCTGTGGAGGTGTTTCAGACACTCACTGAAATTCAACATCATCTTGTCTAGCTCCACGTCCTCCTCTTCCTCCCTGAGAAAACACACAAAAAGCAAACAGAGATTAACAGCAGTTTATACCTGTATGAGCATATACTGTATATGCTGTATTTATACATACGATGCAATCTGTGAGTACTAGGGCAGTGAAACATTTTGTTGTCTTGGCTCTGTACTCTATGTTTATAAGTGTTTTACAAACGATTTCTTAAAGGTTAACAGATTATTTGGTAATCATTAACAAATACTTTATATAAAATGTTAGAATGATGTGTGCAACATTAAACTGTTGATAAATACTTTACTAATGTAATCAGAATATAATTGTTATCGTCACTCATCAGCTTTGATACAATATAGAATTTATAAACTAATTATTTTATATTATACAAACTTATGATGAAATAACAGATTATAGCACTACTAATAATAAGTAAACATTATTAATTATTATCACAACATTCAAATCTCATCTCAAAACTCACCTGTTCAAACTGGCATATTCACTGTAGTGTCCATCAGTCCATCATATGTGTCTGCCTAAACGTCTCTTGATATGTCTGCTCTGCTAGTGTCTTAGTCATGTCTGGCTGTTTTTATCTACTTGAGTATTATTTTATATTTGTAAGGTGTCCTTGGGTGTCTTGAAAGGCGCCACCAAATAAAATGTATTATTATTATTATTATTATTATTATTATTATTATTATTATTATTATTATTGTTATTATTATTATTATTATTATTATTATCATTTCATTGTTAACAGTAAAATAAATATTATTTAAGTTTAATTAACTATCAATTTACCATTTATCAATGATGGTTTTTATAAAGTATTACCCAGCAGCTTTGCCCCAAATAACCTCTGCTGAGGTTGTATAAACACACCTGAGTCTGTCCTCATCCAGACCTTCTACAATAGCGTTTCTGTCATTGACGATCTCAAACAGTTTGGCCATCAGCTCCTCCTCTCTCTTCCGGTCCCAAGATGTTTTCTGACGTTCTGCTCAAACACAAAACACGTTTCAGTCTGAGATGTTCGATCTGTGTCATGTTGTGTTGAATGTGTTCGTTCCCCCCAAACTCTCACCTGGTTTTTCCATCAGCCTCCTGAGCTCCAGCTCAACACTGGGCTGCTCTTCCTCCAGATCCTGGGTTTTCCCACTACACATAAAAACAACATACAAATATGAATCTAAATAGTTTTTTGTATTTGTAAGTATTGCCTAGAATTGTATGTCTTTAGTCTGGTTGTTTGACAAATTTTGTTTCGCTTAATTCCTTCAACACATATCTATTCATATGAGCTTTACCGTTATTATACTGCCTAAACACATTTACGTGAGATGCAGTTGAAAGTTCTGGCAAAAACTATTAAGTACATTAAGGACACTGAGTTGCCAAACTACTAAACACAAGATCAAGAATTTATGCTCAAATTTTTTGTCATTGGAATATCTTTTTATTATTATCATGGCCTTTCCTCTAATGCCACCTGACAAACTTCACATTTTTGGAGCCATTAAAAACAGCAAAATCATCAAAAGCCAATATTCACCTTTTAGCTCTGTTGTTGGTCTCCACCACTTCCAGAGTGAAATATCTGTCTCTTTAGCTGCTAAATGCTCGACTATGGTCACCAGCTTGTCGCTAACTTTGCCAGACTACCTTTTGGTGCTTGGCAGGTATAGTGTACGGTGGGTTTTTGAGACTGGAAATTACGCTGATAAGAGCGGTGTGAGTGAACCAAAACAATAAAGTTGCAGTCCGTAAAACCAAAACAATGAGCTAAAAGACACTAAAACACTCGGGTGTGAGGCAGGATATAATGAGCCACCCTTGTCACAAATCTCATGGTCAATTGGTCTATTGTTGACATAAAAATATTGATTAGAGCAGCTTTAAATGGTACAATACTAAGTGTTCATGAGCACAGTGTTGCCATTGTTAAGTTATTTTCCTAAAATCCCCATGATTTCTAACAATGTGTGAATCTTAATGCAGATCTGGATTCAAATACAGGTTTTTTTTCATATTGTTTGTCCTCATTTGCCTTTAAAAGGCCTTGGTAGAGGTAGAGGGTTGACATTAATTTATGAACGGAATAATTGCAGTGCATGTGTGCAGTTAAGCAGCATCCTGCTTCACACTGCAGCCAGTGGGGGGGTGAGCTGTCTCGTTCCAGGACGCCCTGCTGTGGGACGGAGGAGGGAGGACACTGGGAATTCAAACTGTCAACCTTCTGGCCACAAGTCTGTTTCACTAATCGCTAAAATTGTGGCATGCCCCTTTGCCTTTTCTAAGTGTGTGCGTGTATGTGTTTACTCACATGTAGACCAGTTCAGACTCGCGGCGCATCGCCACCTGCTTGTTCCTGATCAAGCTGAACCACTCGACCATGAGCCCATCCATGAGAGAGTCATCTTCACCCTCTGACACACAAACACACACACAGTTAATCCCATATCCTGTACACTCCCTTCCTCTGAATCTGCCTCTCTTTTCACTCCCGACTGAAGACGAGGCTCATATACAGTATGAGTTATGTGTTTATTATCTCACCTTCCTCACTGCTGCGGAGCTTCACCTCCAGCTCCACTCCCCTCTTCTCCCACTCGTTCAAATTATCTTCAATCTCCTGCAGTTCCTTCATGATGTCATCTTTGTTAATGTAGTCTGGTTTCGTCTACAGATGAAACACACACAAACATGCACAAATTAAATGGAAGATATGAACCAAAACATAGGTAAAGAGCACAGGTGAACATAAATTAGTGATCCCATTGCTTTTATTAAATAACATCCTTACATCTTAGTGTGAAGAAAGCAGTAAAAGATAATTTATTTTTTTTACTTTTACTACAAATCAGTAATTAAATAAATTAAAATTGAATTTACTTAGTTTTGACACACATTTAATTAAAAAGAGTTTATACAATGCAATAAACTAAACTCACTGGCTCAAAGTGTCATCTTCTAGATGCTTATTTTGACTGAACAAACAATAAAAACCTCAAAGGGATTACATTTAATATTATTTGATATAGCCTAACTTTAAGCTGAAGCCAACTTATTGTCCATCTAAGGTTCACATACCTTGGAAATCTTTGACTCTGACTTGGTACCATTTGCAGTTGGGACTTTCGGACCATTCAGGAAACCTGAAAAAAGAAAGAGTTATAACTCAGAAAATAAATATTAAAACAAAGTTAAGAACAAAGACGGAAGAGGGAGGAAGACCATTTGTGGTAGAAACATTGTCATGTGATGTGCCCATGTAGAATAAAAGAGGAATTGAGAAAAAGATGTGCAATGTGCAGGTATATTTTTTGTCCAAATTGCATTTAAACAGAACAACATTACAGCACAGGTGCCCATGTTACCCTTTGCTGCAGGTGGAGTGACAGAGACGTCCGGGGTGGGCAGATGAGAGGGTGGAGAAGGCCTGACAGGCAGCTCTGGAGTCTTTCCGGCTCCGTTAGCCCTCCATGGTTTAGGAGAGGACTGTGTGGGACCAGCAGGTCTGTGGATGGATGGAGGACGAGCAGAAAAGAGGAAAAAGAGACAGAATTTAATTAATGGCCATTTATCTGCTCCTACAAGTAGTCCCCTTTCTGTCTTGCTGCAGCCCTTAGTTTTGATTCATGAGAGTGGGAGGAAAGGTCATCCGGGGGAAAGGAACTCTGAGCACTGAGCATATGTTGCACCGCGGAGGACTCTACTCAGTCTTGACACCATTTGGGGCTCACATGCATGTGGCGGAAGAGGAGAGGCTGAAAGCTCTGACTGCAAATGATGGCCGAGCCATTTGGAGGAGCAGCAGGTACAGGCATCCTGTGGGACGGAAAGGTTGGATAGATGGATGAAAGACAGGATCAAAGGATGGATGGATGGACAGGACATCGGAGGGGGGAAGAGATGTTGATATGCTGTGAGCTCGCCCACGTACAGATACACCCTGCTGGAGCTATGACAATAGGAACTGAGCCAGTGAGGGCAAGGAATTAACCAGAAATATGGTATAATAAGTGAATAAATAAGTCTTACTTGGCGATGGGTTTGAGCTTCGACCTCCAGTCTGCAGGAGAGTCTTTGTTTTCAGATGCTGATGAGAAAAAGGAAATCAAAACTTTAATGTTTTACACCACCAGGTTTACTTCCATCACCAGAGTCCCATCAAATATCAGTTCCTATTTCTATTGTTTTGTTACAAAGGATCCCCAGAGGAACAAGGAGCTCCTTTGCACAGAGGTTAGTGTACAGGTTGAAGTAACAGGCTGACTCGTAAAAGGGAAAATTTGCCACCTTTTATGCAAATAACAATTAATCAGTGTTGATGGTAAATTTTAGGGACGCACCGATACCGATACCGGATCGGATATCAGACCGATACTGACTGAAATAGCTGGATTAGTCGGCAGTTTGTGGCAAGTCATAGTCAAGTCAGCACACTGACACACTGACAGCTGTTGTTGCCTGTTGGGCTTCAGTTTGCCATGTTATGATTTGAGCATATTTTTTATGCTAAATGCAGTACCTGAGAGGGTTTCTGGACAATATTTGTCATTGTTTTGTGTTGTTAATTGATTTCCAATAATAAATATATACATACATTTGCATAAAGCAGCATATTTGCCCACTCCCATGTTGATAAGAGTATTAAATACTTGACAAATCTCCCTTTAAGGTACATTTTGAACAGATAAAAAATAGGTGATTATTTTGTGATTGATCGCAATTAACTATTTTAATCGATTGACAGACCTATAAATTATAAAATGATCATTTAAATAAATGAATCTGAAAACTTCATGGAGCCCCTGGCAGAGTGCCACAGATCCCACTTTGAGAATCACTGCTCTGAACAAGTACAACAAGCACTTTCTCATAAATTGTATCATACACAAATCAGGGTTTCCCACTCCACAAACATGCATTATACCAGACTAAACTCCTCTATGTACAGTTATCAGAGTGTGTGAGTTTAACCTGAGGTGTTGGGTGATGCACTGCGGGGCTTTGGCGCGCCTCTATCTGGGGTTCTGTCTCTGAGTCCACTCTTAGCGGCCGGGCTCGGAGTCCGGGATTTTTCGGTCTCCAGGTCAGCGAGGATTGACCGGTCAACTTTCAGCAGCTTCCTCCCTCTGGCACCCACCGTCTCCTTCTTTGGAGTCTCCCCTTCAGGAGGTCTGATCAGAGATTAAATGCTACTATTCACCACTAGAGGTCAGGCCAATGCAAGATACTATTAAGTCTAGACAAACATGTACTGTATGTGAGTGTGTTTCATTACTCACTTGTTGTTATTGTTGTTCTCCTCAGCCAGTTTTTTGGAGATGAAGGCTGCTGCTGTTGCTTTTGTCTTTGGATCTGCACCTCCACCAGCTGATTTCATCTTTGAATCTGCACCTCCACCAGCTGATTTCATCTTTGAATCTGCACCTCCACCAGCTGATTTCATCTTTGAATCTGCACCTCCACCAGCTGATTTCATCTTTGAATCTGCACCTCCACCAGCTGATTTCATCTTTGAATCTGGACCTCCACCAGCTGATTTCATCTTTGAATCTGGACCTCCACCAGCTGGTTTAGCTCCCTCCCTACCTGTGTCCACGCTCACATTCGCTTCCTTTCTGCCAAAACCACCAACATTCACAACCACAGTGACGGCCTGCCCTGTTGTGACCTCCTGGCCCTTACCGGTCACATTCGGCCATTTATTTATGACTATGTTGGTGGTTGTAGTCTTTTTCTCTTCCTCGCTAGCGGCGTTATCCGATTGGAAGAAATTGAGCTTGGACTGCAGAGTCTTGGCCGCCGTGGTTGAGGCACGAGGAGCAGGAGTGGGCCTGGTGTTGTTAGAAGTGGTCGTTGGTGTGGTGGTGAAGGTAGATTGAAATGTAGTCCGTGAAGGCTCGGGTTTGGAGACAACAGATGTCGGAGTGTCTTTAGCAGCAGAAGAGAGACTTGAAGCAGGCCGGGAAGGAGACGGAGAAGGAGAAAGAGTGGTGGAGAAGCTGGGAGGGGTGCTGGATTTCTCTGTCAGCCATGGTGGTGTTGGTCTGGAGGGTGTATGAGCGGGAGTAGTTGTGCTGGTTTTAGTGGAGTCTGGCAGAGGACTAAATCTGGAAACAGGAGTGTTTGTGGGTAAAACTCTGAAAGGTGCAGGTGGGTTTGTAGGCGTCAGTGACCTGAAAGACAGAAAGCACAAAGACATGTAGTCGTTACAAAATGCTTCGCACACATGACTCCCACAGTGTTAGTTCCTACGTGACACTGCTCACAACAAGGTGTGTGGATTAACTTGAGTAACCAGGTCATGATTTCTGGAAAGAGACATTGCTGTTGAGTTTTTCAAATGCATTTTTGGCATTTTGAGCACCACAAACTTGAGTGCTATCTAGTTCCATTGTATTCAAGAGGAAGCAGACATCTCTACGGCTGATATTTCCAACACTTGGCAACTCACATCAAAACAATCTAGATTGATGAATAGCACTATAGGAAAGAGGAAGAATATGTATTTTTGATTTTGGGGTGAACTGTCCCTTTAAAGCGATCATGAAGTTAAAACTGTAAATGTTACACAAATGGACCTTGACATGGAATATGATAATCAGGACACAGGTAAAGAGCCGCTATCAGCATAACATACGCAATCTCCAACTGAACTGTCAGCGGTCGAGTTGCATTGTGGGTAATATATGCATCAACTTACTGTATGACAAAGAAGAATTTGTCTGCTTCTGCTGCATCAATTTTGTCCATTGTGAGTCTGACAGTGGTGTAGGAGTGCAATAAAAAATCAGTGGAGAACTCTTTTAATGCATCATTTAAATGCTAATTTAATTAATCAATTCATAATTGCTTTTTTTTAGATTTATCAATTAATTTTAATTCTACTTCGAGTTTCATTAAGAATTAAAAATGTCTCTAATTGTTCACGTGGCACACTCCAGACTCCACAGATTATACGGATCAGTTACGATTAAAGGAATTGACAAGGGTTCTTACTTTGCACAGTTCCTGTGATAGAGCTTCCCGTCCACTAGATGTCGCTGCACCAGGTGAACATGCTTGTTGCAGGACACACATTTGTTACTCAGGGTGCCCGTCTGGTGGGATCTCTCACCCACAACATCCTAGAAGAGGGGAAGAGAGGGTGAGAGAGGTTACATGAGGCGGAAATAACACTTGATTCATGACTAATCATCTTTTACCTCACTTGCTGTAACTTCTCTGAGGCAATGCAGGGTTTTTTGGGGGTTTTTGAACAGTAGTTTGGTACAGACACAACAATTGTAGGTATTTGGGTCATCTTAAATGTGTTTGACTTTGCAAACTTCCACATTTCTCATGAAGTAATTCAAAAAACAAGCCTTTTTTCACTTTCTGGTCACTATTAGTAATGGTTGTGTAAAGTATTCAGGCAGTAAAGGTTACCTTTGTGGCATTTCTGGCTTGTCTTGGAGAAGGAGAGGGCCTTGAGATGTTGGAAGAGGGGGGAGGGCTGTTCTCTCTGGCCGGTTTAGAAGAGGGAAACACCTTCGACGCCACCGCCTGGTTCTTCTTCCCTGACGGTTCGTCTGTGGGGCCGTCAGCTGGCCGCTTTATACCGCCCAAACCACCAACTGCAGCGAGCACACAGATAAACGGATGAGAAAGAAAGAAGAAGGGAACAAAGGAAGAGACGGCCACAGCGAGACACTGATACTCACTCGGGGAGCGTCCATGGAAGTAGTTGTAGTACTGGGACACGTATGTCAGGATACTGAGGCGGTCAGGAACCTTAAGAGCCACCATGTCTTCTGCATCCAACAGCGCTGGAATTCCCAACTCCTCCTCCGCAACCTTGAACGCCTGCAAATAACATTGACTTTATCCAACAAGACAGAAGAAGCTCAGGGTGGATTTATAGCATCTAGGCCGAGCAGCCAAAGATGGAAATGGACCAATAAATCACATGAAAAGCAGAGAGTCTGACTTTATGAGACCTCACTGAAAAACTGATGTTTCTGCATCTTAACACACTTCATACAAGATATTCACTTAGTATTCAAGTGCATGTTATCGACTGTGAGTGTCCTAAATTAGTTTTTTTATTATTTGAGCTTTACTTTAGAGTCTTCTCTTCGGGTTGAGGTATATTTTTTTCAAACGTTTTTGCCAAAATCAGTGTTTTGACACCGACAATAACGCTGATACATGTTACGTTTTTAAAAAGTGATAATTTTAGGGCTGTCAAAGTTAACGCAATATAACGCAAAATTGTTTTAACGCCACTAATTTCTTTAATGCATTAATGCTACTTGTGATTTTTAGGTTGTAGTGTGCTCAGTTTTCCATTGGTACTAACCATGTCATACTAGCTTGTTGAGAAGGAGGCTAAATAATGCTCCAAACTTATGCAAAATTTTGACGAAATTTTGGCAAGATATGTGAATAAAAATGGGTTCTATGGGTACCCACGAGTCTCCCCTTTACAGACATGCCCACTTTATGATAATCACATATAGTTTTGGGCAAGTTATAGTCAAGTCAGCACACTGACACTGACAGCTGTTGTTGCCTGTTGGGCTTGAGTTTGCCATGTTATGTTTTAAGCATTTTTTTGTGCTAAATGCAGTACTTGTGAGGATTTCTGGACAATATTTATCATTGTTTTGTGTTGTTAATTGATTTCTAATAATAAATATATATATATATATACATTTGCATAAAGCAAGGTAAATTTTGAACAGATAAAAAATTTGTGATTAATTTGCCATTAATCGCGATTAACTATTTTAACCGATTGACAGCCCTAGTTAATTTGTATAAAATTTGTTTTATTTTTATTGTTAATTTGAGTGCCTGTCATTGGATTTTAGATGCCTGTCCTACCTATAGATGTGGACATGTGTTTTCTTTGTTCAAATCAATGTTTTCTATTATGCATGTCTTGTTTTTTTGCGTATCCTACATAAAATCCTTTTTTTCAAATGGAAAATTCCTGAGCACAGGTTGAGTCTACACCTTGTGTGTTCAGAGTGAAAGTGAGAGGATTCCATGGAAGCAGAAAACAACAACAAGTAGAGGCAGGCCGCCGCCGAGCACCAGAGGCAGAACTTAATCAGTAATCAGACGATCAAGAGAGCCATAAAAACATTGTTTACTTTGCTGTGCACTTTAATCTCTTACAGCTCATCGTTGTTTTTAACCTTAATGTGTTCTTACAGCTTCAGTTACTATCCTGAATAGTGTCAAATACTGGCTGCTAATTTAGGCTTTTATTCAATATCACTTTAAAGAGTAAAAGTAATGTCGAGTTTTTGTCATGCAGAGCTCAAAATCCAGTAAAGAAGCTCCGGGAAGAAAGTGAAAGTAAAGAAAGCAATGAAGAAGCCAATGTCAAAGTTCCCAGACTAAAACACTCCATATTTGGCAATGACTGGGATCTTCAGCTATGTTTCAACACTGACGCTTTTGAAAATTGCCTGTTACCTAATCTTGATGATGCAATATCCAGAGTCAACACGCACTTAGAAGCAATTTATGGCTGCAAGTAACAATTACTTTAATTAGTGATTAATAAATCAAGTATTTCAGGATCTATTTTAGGATTTTAAATCCTGCTTTGTTTACATCCATGTTTACTAGCTTCTAGTGTTCTTCTTCATTGCAGCATATCTTGCCATGTCACCGCCAACTACTGATCAGTGGAATAATGTGAAACCATTGGTAGGACTGTATCATGTCATCCGAGATAAACAAAACAGGGGCCCACTCATAGACAAACAGCTCCTTATCACTGCTAGAGGTTTAAAACTCCACAGAGAACCTTTAAAGGGTAACTTCTGGATTTTTCCATGTTTTTATGTCTAACTGACTAATAGCAACAACAGTTTCTGAGTTTCTGAAACTGTTCCAGTTTTGAGGGAGAACGCTGTAGATGACAGCTGTTCACGGGCTGCAATGTGATCCTATTGGGGCAAGCTGGCACCGTCATTTACGTCCACTAAAAGTGCTTGTTTTTGCCATGACAGACTCTGATTGTTATTATAAGTGTCTGACAACATTATGGAAAGAGTCTCGATCAAGGAGAAGTATTGTTCTGAAATATGGCGAGGTGACGTGTTGCTGGAAGACAACGGTGGAATAGTGGAATACATCCATGGTGGAAACATGAGTGCCAGCCGGGCAGAGTTTGTTGTGTTAGAGTACAGAAAGTGTAGCTTAGTGTTATCTAAAAGATTTTCAATGTCATGGCTGAATATTTAGATGATTTCCACAATGTGGACAAGGTCTTTGAATTTGATGGCCGTACGTATTTATTTGAGCCAAAATATACGAATATTCAGATTTCACAACGAGACTTCTCATTGAGCGGGACTTGGACACAATATCAAACAGACCGGATCAAGAGAAAGGTAAGAAAAATGGTTTATTCCTCTGTAGGGTCCTTTCCATAATGTTGTCAGACACTTATAATAACAATCTGAGCCTGTCAGTGGCAAAAACAAACACTTTTAGTGGACGTAACGTAACATTATATTGACGCTGCTCACTTGCCTTCGCAGCTCGTTTAGCAGCTGCCGGTTACATCGTTATCACTCAATACTGGACCTATTTAAGAAATTATTGTCCCCATTAGTCACTTAGACACAAATACATTGCGAAAATAGGGTCCAAGTTGAAAAATACAGAAGTTCCCCTTTCAGTCAATAGGATTCATCCTCTGGGGACCATGAATGTCTGTATATCTACTATACTAACCCTGTGTGTACTCAGTAAACACAAATTAAAAACAGTCAGAAGTCAAAATGCAGAATGTAAACGTGTCTTACCAGTTTATTGTTCTCATAAACATCTTCCTTCTTCAATGAATCAAAGTTGCTGCAACAGAGGAGGAAAAAAAATGAGTGTAACACACGTGATCCAACTTCCCTTCCTCATTCATTTGTTTACAAGCAGTCGAGACCTAAACATGTGTTATTTAGTCATGCAACGCCGTCACATCATCATGACAGTGTGACTGATGAGTTCACTACACGGCCGCTGTGGTGACACATGATCTCATG
The DNA here is from genome assembly GCF_043250625.1 of Sebastes fasciatus. Classification (NCBI taxonomy): domain Eukaryota; kingdom Metazoa; phylum Chordata; class Actinopteri; order Perciformes; family Sebastidae; genus Sebastes; species Sebastes fasciatus. The sequence continues at coordinate 24,363,460 of NC_133797.1, read as the reverse complement.
TCAGTTTGTCAAACAGCTGGAACAGAAAGTTCAGCCTGCAGGCATGAGAGTGTCTAATTCAGTAAACTGAAGTAAAGCCTTTAACCAATGTTTAGTGCTTCAGCATGTAAACATGAAATGTGCCGCCACGCTCGTCTGGCTGCAAGGAAAAAGTGGAATGGAAAGACTGGAGCAGCTCTTCCTAAAATGAAACTACTGTCTGTCTGCTGTAATGGCTTCTCTGGAACAACACCAGGCATCTCTGTGTAAAACTGGCGGACTAAAGATGATGAGTCAAGTCTTTGGAATATTTAAACCAAAGCCTAACATGGAAACATCTAACTCAGAACATCTTGTAGGCCATCAAAAGACAAGTACCAAATATTAACCAATATTCCCAGGTGGAAATTCCCTGGTAGTTATCAGAAAGTCCCGGGAAAAACACAGAGCAGATGTGCTTTTACTTTCCTATAAATCCTGAATGCCAAACATTTGATCAAGATCTCAAACCAACACAGACAAACTGTATGAGATCCCATGCAACTTTGATTTTCAGCTCCAAGTGCTGACACAGCTGAAACAATTAGACAATAGACAGAAAATTGCTTGCTTGCTTCGCACTGTTGACCTGACAAAACAAACAATATGAGGATTTCACCCCGGGTTCTGGGAACTTGTAACGGGAATTTTACACTTATTTCTGACATTCCATGAACTAAATAAAGAAAAACTTGATCTAATAATGAATCAAGAGGTTATTCAATGATGGTAAACATTAATAGTTGCAGAGGTTTGTGCAACATTGATTAACATCTACAAGAACAAACACACACAAAACAGTTTTTAAGTGTTTTGTGGAAAGAACAAGTCAAATTTGAAGCGATATGTCCGTCAACTACACGCCTGTGATAGCTGACCATTAAAATGGCATTTCAATAAGAGTTTATGAGACCAGGTTATTTCAGGCCTAATAGATGTGTGGCTATTATGGAAGCAAATTATTCTATTCAGGCTCGATTGCTTAGACTTGTTATCCCAGATGTTCAACTTCACGCGTGTGAAGATGCAGATCATAAATTCAGATGGATGGTTTTCAAAGTGAAATTTTCAACATTCGAGTATTCAGAAGTGATTATATTTCACTATTAGGTATTCAGTTCCTCTTATGGTGTGTGACCACAGCCTCTGTCCTTTCCACGCTTCCCATTCATTATGTAAGTAGTCGTGCAATGCAATCTGGCAGCGTTGGGGTGCGCTTTGAGAGACAAACCGTCAAGTCGCCTGCTCCTCATTTGCATAAACTTGAGAGCTAGGAACTTTATGCAAATCAGAGGCGTCCGACGCGACTCGCCGCCTCTGGATACTCTCGAGAAACTTTTAAACTAACCGTATTTCTCGCATAAAATGTTTTCAGAAACACATTTTGGTGAACCATGTTGGTGATACAAGACAAGAAAGTTTCCAAACAAGCCGCGTTCTTGGTTTCGGTTAGAAAGCTGAGTGCCATGAGGGAAAGTATTTATCCAATCAGGTGCAGAGTGCCTTGCGTCTAGTGGCCGCCCATCGAGCGTCCGGTGCTGGGAAGCGAGGCGATCCCTCCCCCATTAAAAACTCTGTGACCCGGGAGCCATGTTGAGATCAGTTGAGGAAATACCAAGCACCGCCCACCAGCCGGAGCGAACTTTCTCATTTTACAGCTAAACACTACAAGATGTTTCTGAAAACATTTGAGGCAAGAAATAGGCATTACAGTAACAGAATATTAATTCATATTTGATCACCGCTCCCTAGTTTGACCATTTGATCGGAGTTTGCGAGTGATTGACAGCTGCCTCTGTTAAATGAACAGCCAATAGGAACGCTCTCTCTCTGAAATGACCTGTGATTGGCCAAAGTCTCCCGTCACAGGCTAGATTTTGAAACAGAGCCATGAGGAGGTGCAGAAGTCTAGTTTTCTCTCAGAACACTTGAATTACAATATGCCGAAATATTATTATGGAATTTTTGCCCAATGATGCCAAAAATATTCTGCCTACTGCCACTTTAAGTTTACAACTTTGCAAATATAAATACTGAGTAACAGGATTGACAGAGATGATCACATTAGCAGTCAGGTAAACTGTGCAGAACATTAAAATCCATGTACAAACATGCAGACTTCACCACCTCTATAGGCTATATGAGTTATAGTGGCTCCACAGCTGAGCTCCTGCTCCTGTTTTTCCTGCAGACCCATGAAGATAAAAGTTCCCTTTCATTAAAGACCTGCAGAAACCTACCATAAAGCTGCACCATAAAGCTGGAAAGTAAAACTCCTTCCTCTCTAAAACAGTTTATGTTGTGAACAGGCAGGAAATAAGCAGCACTGAAGGAACTGGTGTAGAAAACTTCCCTCAGTTCCTGCTCGTCTGAGTACTTACATGAGATCAGGTCTGTGTTTGTGGATGAGAGCACAGAAAGCCATGCCGTCCCTGAAGGACGTGGTCATGTTGGTGATGGACACATCCCGGTAGCCGTCGCACCGGAGCTTGCACCACTGCTGCAGAGCCTTCACCGCCGACATCCCCGGAGCGGAGTAGAGCAGAGCTGATCTGATCCGTGTGCTGAGAGCTGCAGCGCCGCTGGAGGCTCACTGAGCAGCTCCCTCCTCCTCCTCTTCCTCCTCCTCCTCCTCCTCTCTCCAACAAAACACACTTGTGAAAGTTTCCACAGCAGCTTGGACACGCTGGATCCAGGAAATGACAGGCAGCAGCAGGACTCTGTGTAAGAGACTGTGTGTTGGTGATTATGTGTGTGTGGGAATCACCCTCTAAGGAAATGTGAAGAAACTGGATGTGACACCTGGGAAAGGTCGATGGTGACGCGGTATCTGGGTGGAGCTCATTCAGCCTTTGTGTTTCTCCTTTCAGTGTGTGTGTGTGTGTGTTATAGATCTTTGTTTAGTATTGCCTCATTACTGGTGTTTGTTCTGTAGTTTTATAGATAAAGCACCAGGTTTTACACACTAATACTGGTTTAGATAATCACATAAGTTCAAGCAGTTGCTTTGAAACTTCACATTTAGTCAGACAAAGTCTCATGGTTGCTTTGAGCTTCATTTCTTATGTGTGTGCATGTGTGTGTGTCACAGAGCCATAGATAAGATTTTAGAGCTATGAGTTCATGAGTCCAAATTACTCAGGACACTTTAAGTCATAGATAGATGAAAAACAAAACTAGAGCTGTCAATTGATTAAAATAATTAATTAATCACACATTTTATCTTTTCAAAATTTACCTTAAAGGGAGATTTGTCAAGTATTGTCAAGTAATACTCTTATCAACATGGTAGTGGGCAAATATGCTTGCTTTATGCAAACTGTATATATTTATTACTGGAAATCAATTAACAACACAAAACAATGACACATATTGACCAGAAAGGTCGCTTTCCGTGTCGTTTTTAAATCATAACATGGCAAACTCAAGCCCAACAGGCAACAACAGCTGTCAGTGTGCTGACTTGACTATGACTTGACCGAAACTGCATGTGATTATCATAAAGTGGGCATGTCTGTAAAGGGAGAAAGAACCCATTTTCATTCAAATATCTGGAGGTCAGAGGTCAAGGGACCCCTTTGAAAATGGCCATGATACAATTTGACCTCTGCATTTAACCCATTCTAAGTATTTTTAGGAGCAGTGGGCTGCTGCAAGCACCCGGGGAGCATCTTAGGGTCTAGTGTCTCGCTCAAGGACACTTCGACATGCAGTCTTGTAGGAGCTACGGATCGAACCGCCAACCTTGTGGTCAAAGGACAACCCACTCTACCCACTGAGCTACAGCCGCCCCGGTAGTATGAAATGGTTTGTACCAATGGATTTTTTAAAGTTTTGTAGTTTCATGTGATACCACCTTAAGAGTGAAAAGAGACACAAAGGGCAAGGAAGGGTGGGAAAAAGGGTGGATGGGTCCAACACACACAGGGCTTTCATCCAGGAGCCCGTTGTTAATGTACCGTGCGTTAAGTTTCACTTTCACTTTACAACAGCAGCTCGTTCTTGTCCCGTGTTCACAACGTACATTTTAATTTTCACTTCACAAACGTTGTAATTTTAAGCCCAATCATGTAGGTTTTCCCAAACCTAACTAAATAGTTTTGTTGCCAAGGGGCTTGACAAATCGACCGTATGTGACGAGTTGGGATGAGAACGTGTTGAATGGCCGATTCTAAGTTAACAAAAACACAACTAGTTTCAGGTAATTATACACTAATGAAAACATAGTTATGAATATTATATTCCATTTATGCGAATAGGTCCCCGGAAATGTTACACACTGTTCCTTTAGAGGCTAAATATAGACCACAAATAATACCACACCTTTAAAAAAACATCACCACATGTAAGTGGTGTGCAATTATGTCATCAATGTAAACTCAAAAACCCACCCAGAAACTGAGGGTCATGACCTCCATGCCCCTGCTACATCACCTCCCAAATAATAAGTTACCGTTACATATTTATATTTTATATTATAGGAAAATTTATTCAAGGGTTATAATATGGAGCTATTAAATGGAGGATAAACTGTGAAACCAGTTAACCAGGTGTGGTTGTTGCTTGTATAAGTCGGCCTGTCCTGTCCCGTCCTATCCTGTTTGCTGGGTGTGTGGGTGTGTCGGCTTACTAAGTTACCTGACACCTGCACGCATGCTCAGAAAGCAGCAGGCCGACAGCAGAGCAGCGTCATTCTGCTGAGTCAAACTTTCAGGTACATGCTGTACTTTGCTTCACCTTCTTCACTGCAGTGTACTGTTTGTTTCTGGTCCTGTTTATTCGTCTGTTTGTTAGCAGAATGATCTACAGATTTCAAATAAATGAGGTCATGGGAAAAGAAACAAGTTATAGTTACTGGTGCTGATAGCGCCACCATGTGTCCATTTATAAAACACCACAAACATGGACCTGTCATATAAACATCATCAATTAATTGATGAGTTTTTCCACCGTTCCTTCTTCAAATTTTAGGCAAATTCAAGCATATTTCAATATCCACTAAAATGTTTTATTTTTTATGTTCTGTCTGATCTTCCAGTTATTGGCTGCCATTTCTTGTAGGTGTTGCATATTTAACATAAATTGCCGTCATTCTTGAACAAGTTTAGTCAACATGGAAACACTCATGGCATTTACCTTCAAGTGGTGCTACAGCAATGTGATGCATTTAAATGACCATAACACAGTTCACTTTAAAGCTGCACTAAATCAATATTTCATTATATTAATGGATTTAATCACTGTGTGTATGTGGAGGAGATAACTCGTAGTGGCAAACCCACACAGTATTATCACCCATTTTCGCAGTTCCCTCTCAGCTTTATAGAGCTTTTAAGCATCTTTCAGCTCTTTTTTTATAGTTTTGGTTCACTCTCTCTGCTCTCATCGACTCTGCCTCCAGTAATCAGAGATAAAGGTCTGATAAACCAACACAGTCTCACGGCAGTTCGTGAAATATAGACACAAAATCGAATCCATCTTTCTAATCTATTTGATTTGTGTACACAGACACGAATTTCCCTTTTTTTGTGACACTCAGCACGACTTTCAACTACGTATTTTTTGTGCGTTTTCCATGTGACAATTTCCGCTCTAGTCTTTTCAAAATAAAACTACTTAGTTAGGTTCAGGAAAAGATCGTGGTTTGGGTAAAAATAACTCTGTATGTGCTGTAACTTAAGTACAGCAGTTACGTGACAAATAAATCATTGATTCGTGGTTTCACACAGGACACCAACACCGGTCTCCTGTGTGTGTTTTTTGACCCATCCATCCACTCCGACCTCCTCCCTACGTAGCGTTGGCCGTTCCTTATACTTCCTGGCTCACAATTACGTGGATTACATACGAATTGATTTCGTGCCGACCATCACGGAAAAAACTTGAAATTCATGTCTATGTACACAAATCAATACATAAAATTATGTGACTATTTCACAAACTGCTGTGCGACCGGGCTGGATAAACACACTGTACGCTACCGGTCCAGCACCAAACAGCAGATACATGCTAAATGCCAGATATTTAGACTAATATAGCAGCAAGCAACTATTCGCTTTGTAAAGATATAGTGGAGTAATGTCTACCTGAGCAGAGAATGAAGTCACTCTCCCTCTGTGTGTGTTGTAATCTGAGCCCCTCTGTGCTTTGTTTACGTAGCCGGGCCGGCCGCGTGGGTACATTAGTGCACGTGAGTCCCAGTGTGTGTGCCAAACCAGCTAGCTAATCACCGCCGCTCTGCACTGAGCTTATACGACGGGTACCGGTGTTTACACTGTTAGTGCTGTAAGCACCGTTAGCTGCTACTGACGGCACAGCCATCCCCATGTTTAGAGCCTCGTGGAGGTAATCCCTCAATCAAAGAATTTGGAGTTTAGCACCTTTAAACAGAGCTAAAAGGAGAGTGAATGTTGGACGTGTGAATGTTAGCAGTCGTTTGTTAACACATTTCCAACTTTATGGTGATAATGGTTTATGTTTGCCCCCAAAGTAGCCAAAAAAGTAAATCAATGCTGTTTTAAAGTGAATCTGATCCACTTTAAAATGCATCTCCAGTGGTTGAAACTTTCACCTTGCTGCAGTGATGTAGACGTGTACTCCTGAGTGTGATCAGCACACTGTGACATCACTGATGGGTGTGGCCAAACTATCAAACAGAAGAGGTGTGGAAGTGTTTTTCAGTTTCACTCTTTAAATGTTGCACAATTGATAAAAATCCCCGACAGGATTCAGGTATTCTGCTGCCGTCAGCTAGTTTAACATGATTTTATTAATATTGGTTTGCATGAACTTGTTCTTAGATCTTGTGACATTTTTAAATCACGTGTTACTCATTACTCTTGAATCATCATTTTCCTCTCTATGTCAGGGGTTAAACTATTTTGTTCTCTATTTACACTCTTGAAATGACCATCATTTCATTCACAGTCAGATGTTGCTTGTCTGCCAGATGTTCAAGTGCTGGCCTGAACAGTTAAATTAATTGTCACTTAATTAACTTAATTTAACTTCATCAATGATGAATTAAAGCTTCAGACCATCATGGGAATCAGTCAGTTGAAGGGAATTTACTGGACTTTCAAACCAGAATTGGATTCTGTATCGAGTAGACAATGATTGAGAGTTTTTGTTTGCAAAGCAGACACACACACACACTGTAGAAGTATGATTCTACCTAAAGCAGATACAACAGAGAAGAGAGCAAATAGAAAGCAAAAGGCAATGTGATAAGTGAGTAAATATTTGTTTGGTGATATCATGGGGCAGCAGGCCTCACCACACCTTTGAGGAACACTAAACTCAAATGACTGTAGGTGTGGAGGCAAAATACAGACTAGTGAGTATAAAAATGTGGTTAGGCAAGCGGCGCACATTCACAATTCTGACTTGCATGTGTCCATGTATGACATTTCTTCACTTAATCATTACCGGAATCTAACTCTAATCACAAACCTAGACCCATCTCCTAAATCACTGATTCCCAACCTGGGGGTCCCAACCCCCACTAGGGGTCGCCAAAGCTTTACATGGGGTCGCGAGGCCTTCTTCATTTTAATGGGTGTAAGACAACTTTTAAAAAAAATATACAGTTGGTCTACATCTCAGCATTTCATTCATTTCTGTGAATAAAACTAAAACATTGGGTTATTATTTAATATGTAAGGGATAATGTACAATGAGCCGGTCATTGTTGTGAAAGAAACCCCGACAGGGCGATGCCGTCTCTCATCGCCCTGAAGGGGTTTCTTTCACAACAATGACCGGCTCGCTGTACATTATCCCGCTTATTACACGGCTACTTACTTAAGAAATTACTTTAAAAAGTCAAGTTCGCCAAAATCCAACATCAGAACTGCGCCTATGGCAACGTTCTGTTATAAAGAATTAACAGATTGAGATCACGCTGTGATTGACCAATAAAAATGGAGTATTCAACACAGCTTTGTAATAAATAAACTTAAAAATTAGAAAAGTACGCAGTTAAAACAACTAGCAAGTACGAGCAAGCAAAATAATGGTCAAGCGTCAGGGAGAAAAAAAATGATGATGTATGAATGATTGATTATAAAAAAAATAATAATAATACTTAAAAAAACACAATACAGATAATTGTATTAAAAGTTCCTAAAAATAACAGAAAATCTCATCTCCGGTGTAATATTCACGGGAAATACTCTGCTGGTTTACAAAGCACTACATGGTTTAGGGCCAAAATATATTTCCGATCTTCTGCTGTGTTATGAACCATCCAGACCTCTCAGGTCATCTGGATCAGGTCTGCTTAGTGTCCCCAGAGTCAGAACTAAACATGCAGAAGCAGCGTTCAGTTTTTATGCACCAAATATCTGGAACAAGCTCCCAGAAACCTGCAGGACCGCTTCAACTTTGAGTTCTTTTAAAACAAAGCTTAAAACTTTCCTGTTTGCGGCTGCCTTTTATTAAACCAGATAATTATCTGATACTGCACTAGAGCTTTTACTCTTCTGTGTTTTATGCTATTTTAGCTTCTATCCTAGCTTTTATTTTTAGCTTGTTTTTATTTTCTAATCTTTAATGTTTTAATGTTTTAATGTTTTTATAACTGTTTTAATTATGTCTTAATGTTCTTTTGCACTTTGTCGCAATGTTCTTGAATGTTTATGTAAAGCACTTTGAATTGCCCGGTTGCTGAAATGTGCTATACAAATAAAGCTGCCTTGCCTTGCCTTGCCTTAAAATCCATCCAAATCACTCATTTTATACAAACTTCCTGCAGTTATTGCGTTCACTATTTGGGTTAATTGTACAGTTATCAGTTGTTCTGTACTGTTACTGCTATGCATTGAATATAATACGAAACATCCATAAAATATGTCACTTAGTCGTCAGGGGTCGTCAGTTTACTCAATGATAGAAAAGGGGGCCCTTAAGGAAAAAGGTTAGGAACCGCTGTACTAAATGAAGTCTGGACTCGCCAAAAATAACTTGGGCTTCACAAAACCAGTGGTCTTGATGGAAAGATTATAAGTGAATATAAAAAGCACACACACTTAAGAGTTGTAGTTTGTTTTGTTGAACTGTGTTTATCGGTTTGAGACTGACTCATGTTAAAAAAAGACACCCAGACAGATGAAGAAAGTAACAATCGAACAATGAAGCTGATTTTAGCTTCTTTTTTACGCCCCCCAAGACTCTCTTGCAAAATAACAATCTGTTAAAAATGATACAAATATTTAATTTTACAACAATATGTAACAGAATTGTTTTTGTGAAGCATATTGTGAAGCTTTCAGTATGAAATGTGCTGCATAAATATGACAAAACAAGCAACCTCAGAAAGTCCAGACTGAAACATTAACCTAGGGTTTTTCTTAAAAACGTGTAAACTCTGACACTAAATCACTTTTTGCCTTTATACATGTTTCCTTTCCTCCCACATTAGGAGCAGTCAAATCAAACATGTACACAATCCCCTAAAAGTCCTGTGAAGTCCACTTTGTCTCTCTCTCCACATGCCGACCATACAAACACCCCCCACGCACAAATACTTAATCCTCCCAAATCCAGACAGGAAATGCCCTCGTCAGTAGAGCAGAATGCTTTTGACAGACCCCCGCCGCTCTCTTTCTCTCTCTTCCCCCTCGCCTGAATGATATACGTGCCCTCCACAAACTGCCATCTGGAAACAGTTAGCCTGTGAACGTTTGCACAGAGCCAATAAAAACATGTCTATCAGTAGTGGAGGATAATTCAACCCTGCTATCAGAGCAGGAACATACGACAATCACTTCCTACAGCTGTTGTGTGTGTGTTTTGTTGGAGACAATCAAATACTTGTTTGGTGTCATGACTCATGAGATCCAGTCAAATTCTTGACTCTAGCCTGAGTGCTTCTTTCAGAGTTTACAGCTTGTTTTCTGGTTAGTTTCTATGGAGAGCAGCACATACTAGACACTGGGCCTCTTCTCTTAAACTTCTCTTACATTTTCTGTTAAGAGAAAAAATAAGAGAAGTCAACTCCAGATGCACCAAACGTTCTTAACCATCCAAATCTGCTCTTATCCAGGTGTGCTGAATGATGAATCACACTTGATCATAAATTGGAGGGGAGTAGCCAATTGTTTTGTTATTAAAATAGGTAACACCTCCTAAACATTATATAAGGGCAGGTATTGTGCCGTGTGCACATACTCTGGCACATGCCCAAGAATTGTAGATATGCCACGAAAAAAAGGCCACAAGAAGAACTTCAGCAGCAGTGAAATTGAGGTAGGCTACTGTTAAATAAACTTAAATGTCCCATACTGTAAAAAGTGAGATTTTCATGTCTTTTATATCATAAAGCAGGTTTAAGTCCTATATAAATACTGTGAAAGTATCAAAATGCTCAATCCACAGAGAAATACACACAGCCCTTATTCAGAAACTGCGCCTTTGAAACAAGCCGCCAGGATTTCTGTTCACTTGTGATGTTACAAATATACAATATCTAGACCATTTGACAGTTTTAAACGCTGTGACACTCTTAAATACGGGCATATTCAGGCAGACAGTATGAGGAAAATAAAGTTGTTTTTTTAACACTAGAGCGTGTAAACATGTTCTAATAGAAAATACAAGTATGAACCTGAAATTGAGCATAATATGGGACCTTTGAACAAAGTAGACGAGTGACCTTCCAGAGCGTCTGTACTGGCGTTACAGGAAAATTGGGATCAATGGACCAATAGTATTTCTTTAGCCCACAAAACACAATCATTTCCAAAGACTGGGTGGAACTCACAGGTGGGTCGCTGGAGATTTTATCAGGGTTGCCAAATAAATTTGCAGAATTTCTTCTAGTCTTTTAACATTTATATCTGCAGTACAACTTTGAGCCCCGCGAGGGAGCCTGAATGTTCACAGTGTTCTGATAATAGTAGCCTACTTATAAAATTGAATATAACATGAAAGGCTAGCGTTCACTCTGTTTGTGTTACTGAGAAGAAAAAAACGAGAGCCTGTTAACTCCGCCTAAATGCATATATTTAGCTTAATTTATATAGTCATAGTAGTTAACATGTGTATATGATTTCAATAACACATTCATAAAAAGACGCTGTGATTTTGTCTATCTCTTCAAAATGTCTGGTTTACCTATTTAAGATGTGTAAATGGCAGTAAAATGGTCAGGAATGGTTATCATTCATGCACAAATTTGCTTTTCTCACCATTTATAGATATAAGGCCTAACGTGAAGTAGGTTGCGATGGTTTGTCATTTTTTAAAAATGGGTCCCCAGAAAAAAATGTGTGTTTGGAAAACACTGACCTATAACATCTAAAATTGATTATATGATATTCGTGGTTTTTTTTGTTCCTCAAATTTAAAACTTATGTTTTCTTGCATTCGACAAACAAATTTGTGGACTGTGAAAACCAGATGTTTATCTTGGTGCGAGTGCTCTCGACCCACCGGTAAAATGTTCTCTTACCAAAGAGAAGAGCAAAAATAAGAAAACATTGATGAATCAACACAAACAAAAATGAGAGGAAATTTGTTCTTATATCGCTTCCTGCATGAGGCCCAATTTAGCTCAGTCGTCAGATGGCTGGCGTATCTTAATGACAGACATCCTGAGACTCCTCTATCTACAGAAGTGCTGGGTTTAAAATGGTTGAGACTAAAAGCACGAGAGAGAGAGGCTGCAGAGTGATGGGGATGATTAAAGGGAAACACTAACAGAGAAGAAGGTAGAGGAGGAAGATGTGATAAAAAATCACAATCCGTGATGCTGTAAAGACAACAGGACAAAGATGTGATACATTTAAAATATATTAATATTGGATAAGTATTTCAGCCAACGCAGACAAGCATTATAAAATAGATAAGGTAAACATTAACCACATATCTTGCAGTTTCTTAGTCTACAAAGGTTTGTAATTCGCTCCAGAACAAAAGGTATTAAAAGATAAGACAGGCATATATTACAGTAAAACCTCATTATAAGTACTTTGGACTCGTTGTGGGTTAAACACCTCTGCATGGAGGCTTTGATCAGAGTTGTAGACACACGGAAGATCATTTCTTCTTCACTTTTCTTTCAAAAGTTTCTACTTTGGAGTTCAAACCCGATAAAAAAAACACCTGCTTTTCAGTAGTTAAAACTGACAAATATACTATATAAATCTGACATCCCATATTTTGTAGGGGAAACAACAGTATCTGTTATGAGGAATGATACCAACAATTATCATCACAGTATTGAGAAAGTGTGTCCTCTAGTGGCACAATTTGCTCCAGCACCTCAAGGTTCAAATGCAGGCAAGATCAAAAATAAAATGTATGTTTTTTTTTTTTATTATCTGAATTTTATTATTTTTTATGTGTGTGCAAATAAAATAAATAAAATAAAATAAATTAAATTATTTCTTTATTCAAATTAAATCTTTTAATCACAACAGGGCTCAAAATTATACATTTGTAATGTAAAAAAAAAACATGCAGTTTCTTTGCCTTGAATCTTTAAATATCTTGGGGTCAAGACAATTCACTTTCTTTGCCCCAAAATATTTCTGTCATAAAATAGAAAAAAAAAGATCCAGTAGAGCTCCAGTAGTTTTCATATTGTTCATATAATTAAATTCAAGCAATTACACAAAAATTAAACACAAGAATTAATGATAAAATACTGCATTTTTTTTGTCACAATTTCAGTAAACACAAATGACATTAAAATATACTCTGTATCGATGTCTTTACATGCTTACAAATATTTTGGCGTAGTTTGCTTTACTGCACACATGCACTGATGATTTGCTTTGAAAAGGTGCATGGTTTTCACAGCTGGTGATCTGTGACTATAAATTCAAATCAGATTTTCACAGCGTCACGGTCAAATTTAAGCAGAATTAACTTTGTTGATTTTGAAAACACTCAACAAGCTCCAGAAATGTATTTTTTACATCTGGGCTAGGTTGCTTTAGTTGCATTCTGCCATCAGAGGTGACAGAAAAACAGAAAATTCACAGTCAAATTACTGCAGAACACGTATGCATTAAAGGAATCATCGTGCATAGCAGTGCTATGGTCATAAAAGCATTTAGGCTTACAAATATAAAGCTGAACAAAAGGATCATCTGGATCAAACCCAGAGATGCTCACAAACACACAAACAGGAATCATAAGGCACCTGTATCTACCTTTACAACACTGCAGGACTAATTAGTGCAAAAATAAGTTGTAAACAGCATTAAAGCACATACAACATATTACATCATGAACTATTTTCAGACATTTGTAGAAAGGTAGATCGTCCTCTTTTTCACTTATTGCACATAATCCTTCTGCTGATGAGAATCACAAAATGCAGATTTGATCTCAAATAAAGATGAAACTAAAAAGGTACCAAGCCAAGTTATCAGGCGTTAAATTAGATTTTCCACACAGATATTTAAAGCAGTGTCCAGACTAGTGTAGGTCGGTGGCTGTGTATTGTTGTTTCATAAGCCTACATGTCCATTTTTTTAAACGTCCTACTATAAATATGTTTAACACAAACCTATTTCATCTGTTCATCTTCAGCTTGTTTTGTCTCTGTACTCCGGCACATCAGATATGAAATACAACAATGACTATGAGGTTAAAGTGCTGACTCTCAGCTTTAATTTGAGGGTGTTTGCAACCACATCGGATGGACAGTTTGGAATTTTGGCACTTTTTTTATGCAGAGCCCTCGAGCGTAAAAAGGTCTACGAGTCGTACACTGTTCACAAATGTGAAATTAGCACTTTAACCTCAGTTATTGTTCCCTTTTACCCACAATGTTCTGGAGTACAGAGCCAAAACATCACTTTCCTAAAACATATAGACTGCACCGTGTGCCAGCTTCTGACTTTAACAGCCAACAGAAAATAAAACCAACGGTTAAAAAAACATGTGATTGATTACATCCAGCTGATGGTGAAGTTCTGACTGAGTTCGAGACCAAGATCTGCAACTGTTAACACCTGCAGAGAGAAAAGACATCATCAAAACACTACTCCATAAAACACGCTAATCTAACAACTACAACTGTGTTTTTTTTCATTTTTTATACTTTTTTGTTTCTTTCTTTCTTCCCTGTCCTGTACCTTAGTTATATATCACGTTGTTGGCTCACATCTTGGAAAATAAAGTTACTATTAAAGAAAACAAAAAAAGCTATGTTGAAGTTACGCTAGATTCACTTTTAATTTCAACAAATTATCCAATTAGCGAGGTGGATTCAGCACTCTGTATTAAAACAAGTACGGCACTTAAAATACAATTGAGGTACTTGTACATTACTATAGTTTTTGTATTTCCATTTTATGCTTCTTTATACTTTTACTTCATTATATTTCAGGAATATTGTACTTTTTACTCCCCTACATTTATTTTGGTTGTGTCTAGATGGTGCCCTAGATGGTAACTAGACTTCTTCACCTCTGTTTTCAGGCTTTAAACAGTTTTATAAAAATAAGTTTTTTTAATCATATTTGCTTCAATCTCGCCTACTTCAGCTTTAAAGGATAGTTTAGGTGTTTTGAAGTGGGGTTGTCTGAGGTACTTATCCGTCAGTGTATTATCTGCTACGGACGGGGGGAACAGCAAAATGTATTTTAGCCACCTAGAAGAAAGACTCACCTAAAATAATTCTATATCCATTAAAGTGTAGACTATATTTAGAATATTTTCTGACTGCGAACTAAACTGAAAGTGAAACTTATTTATATTGATTTTGTCATTTGAGCCTGATGGCTTTGAAGACAGCATAGACAAGTTTCACTTTCAATTCAGTTCCCCATCAGAAAGGAGAAGGAAAAGGCTGACCACAAGATAAAGCGGTGAAAATATTCTCAATATAGCATACAGCGTTGTGGAGCACATGATCAGTCACCAGGGTTAGTTATAAAAGTTAGTTAATAAAGTTACCACTTTATTCTAGCAGCTAAATCCATCTTAAGCCCAAGTGACTCAGCGTGAACATCAAGCACATCGATAGTTCACCCGTAGATATAAAACAGGTCACCCCCTGACCTCACCTGGTTGGCTCTGTAGGTGAACGTTGCATCATGGGAGTTCACCAGCACTCTGCTCGGCTTCTGCTTCACCCCGTAGAAGGAGGCCGTCTCCACGATGATGTATGTGGCCTCCACGTTGCTATGGAGCACCTGTGATGTCATCACGTTCTACAAAATAAGCAGATGGATGACTGTAAGTTACACCGCAACACTAACGCTGCACTAATCAATATTTGCATTGTATTTAGGCTCATAGCGATCAACCCACAGAGAAGTATTCCCCTCAGCTCTACAGTATGGATGATAAAATCACTAATGAACTAAAGAAATTTTAGTCGAATAAGACCAAAACGACAAATTAGTCAACTAATCGATTAAGAGGGGGCAGCCCTCGGCCAAATATACACAACATGATTGATATGAAATTATGTGCAGTGTGACAAAAATGCTATCTGAAAGATTTTCAATTATTTCAACATCAACAGCAAATGTCAGTACCGAAAAGCTTCTCTGTAAACTTGCTATTCTCTAACAACAAAATGGGCATTAATGGACTTCACTGTAGAGAAGGATGATACCTCAGCCTCAGTAGACCAAGATGCATTGCTGCTATAAAGAAAAAGTTGAGTAAGTTTCTCTTCATCTACACGCACAACCTTGAGCTAAATCACAACAAGTTCAGACACAGTTTGTGGAGGTTTTTAACAGGCAGAGACGTGATGTGGCTAATCACAAACTGAATCAGAGCAGAGCAGGCTGGAATGAACCAGTGGTCCTGTGATACTGAAGGTTTCTTTCTTTTAGGGCAAAACTAGTTGAGTGTAAGCACCTGAGTGACGTTGAAGATGATGTAGGAGTACAGGTTGTTCTCGTAGGTGTCGATGCTCTCTCCGTCGTCCCAGAACAGATCTCCGCTGGCTGAACCATCGTCAGAGAGCGCCGAGACCAGGTGGAGAGGCTGGCTGCTGCTCACCCGCAGCGTCAGGTTGGGCGCCTGGACACACAAACACGGAGAGAGAACAACAAATGTGACATTACAAACTACTGATTGTAAGGAGTGCAATTGTCAGATTCACAAAAAAATGTAGGTGTGACAAGTATTCAGTTCAAAGAAACATCATATATGATCAAGACTAGTTTTTAGGTTTAGGTTAAAGGACCAGTTCAACCAAATCACAAGACCAATTATTGTGTGGTGCAGACTCAAAGTGGAGATACCTCTGTGTCATTAAAGGTATACTATGCAGTATTTTCCTAAAAACAATGTATAGACTGATACAAAAATAATCCCTCTAAATCATCACGTATAATCCACTAGAAGTGTGTGGCGGTGTCTGTATCTGCAAATACCCTGCAGCCCTCTGCCTGTACTGTCTCTTTTCTTCTTATTTTGACGTCTTCGGGGCTCTTCTGGGGGTCAGCCTTCGGGCACTGGATGTAGCCCCCAGGCATGCGCAAGCACGCATCCAAGGGGAAGCCAGAAA
Organism: Sebastes fasciatus; assembly: GCF_043250625.1. Classification (NCBI taxonomy): domain Eukaryota; kingdom Metazoa; phylum Chordata; class Actinopteri; order Perciformes; family Sebastidae; genus Sebastes; species Sebastes fasciatus. The sequence continues at coordinate 24,346,956 of NC_133797.1, read as the reverse complement.
AATGGCCGACACATCGCCGAAAAAACACAAATATAACGAGGCGAAACAACAAGCTCCTTCTAAAACGAGAGTGAATCTACAGTCGGCTTTCACTTTCGCTGCCGTATGTGATGCTGCAGTTGGTGCACTGGGCCTGTTCTGGTAACCGTGTGTTTCTGGAGTCGTTGAGCCGGGGGGGAGGAGGGGCCAACTCTGAATGTTGTGTTTACAGTAAGCGACAAATCCTGCATAGAATGTATGCCTTTAATGTGTCTTTCCAGAAACAGTGTCCCTGATAATCCACAGAAACTCACTGTCAACAGTTCTCACTGGAACTACTTTCTACCAAAGAAATAGTCCCAATAAAAAGCTTGACAGCGAGGTCTGTGGATTTATCCAGGGTATATCTGACAGTATTTATGTCCATGGCATTTGTGAAACTGAAGGAAAAACAGTTTTAGATGCAGATATCTCAAAACTTCAGCTCATGAAACCAAAACTACAGTTTATGCATCTTTAATTTTACCTGGGGTAAAAATGTTTGTAATTTGGGGACACCTTGACCTTAAATACATTCTTTGCTTTATTTCTCTTGTCAAGTTAAGGTGACCATAGACGATAACAACAATCGTACAATTCTTGGTCAACAGTACAACTGTTCAACTCCATCAGTTGGTCACAATCTGTGTCAGACTGCTAATTTTGAGGCATGTCAGATGGAGTGATGAATGGTGAATCATAGAGCCACCATGTAAATAGAAGAAAAACAGATGCAAGCAGAGACATGATGTCAACTCGCATCATCCCCTCTCATGTTCTGAAAACGTTGTAAAACAATAAACAAGCTTCGGCCATTGTGCTGGCACCTCTGTGCATTGAGAATCTCAAAAAAAGGAGGAGAAGGGAAGAGGAGATTGTCGAAAAGGGGACTTTTGTCTGAAATCAAACAGTGTAAAGGTCCTATAAGTGAGGAAATTCAGAATCATTCAGAAAAACAACAACCATGTAAATTGAACCAAAAATCCTATCTACCTGTGTCGGTGTAATGGAGCCCTCACGCAAATGCAGGTTGATCTTATCGAGAGGTGCATGGAGTCGAAGGTCTTCCCCCTTACTGTGCATAGAGTCACCCTGGGAAGTAGAGGATCATATGTGGCCATAAGTTTACTGTTCCATTTTGTTCCCGGCTCATATAACGCTGTGTACTCTGAGGGGTGAATTCACAAAGAATGGCCACTGAAGGCACCATGAATTGCGCATCATTTGCAACCGCTATCTGCCCTGTCTCAAGGTCCGATTCACAAAAGATTTTGTGCTGATGATATTACGGTACAAACACGCCCATAATGTAACTGCGTGTGGCTGTCAGCGCTGATCTTTGTGAATTTTTTGCAATGAGGCTTTTTGAATGTATACATATTACCTCATTTACATACCTGCAAATAGCACAGGAGCACCGAGATGCTATTCGCTTGGCAGCTCAGTTAAGGTTGCATTTCAATGTCTGCAGGTGCTTTGAGAATTATACGTTTCTTTATGTCTTATTTCTGCAGGTTTAGCGGTCGCAAAAGCCGCTCAATCCTGTTGTGAATTCGCCCCTGTGTGCACTGGGCTGAATAGTGGGAGTGTGGGTCTTACCGTGTAGTAGTCATACCACAGACCCTCTGGGAAGTAACCATCCACATAGTCGACTCCAGGATCCAACACTGGCGTCACCAATAAACTCTTCCCCCACAGGAACTGTTTGTCAATGCCATAGGTTCTTACATCTTTTGGGAACCTTTTGAATGCACAAAGGATACAAACAGTAAGGCAAAGATCCTCCCAATCCAGACAAAATAAGAAATCAAATACTTACTCAAACATAATCGGCCGTGCGACAGTGTGTCCGTGTACGTGTGCATGATGGAAGAGAGTGTAGAGGACGGGGAAGAGAGAATAGCGCAGCAGCAGAGCCTGTTTCATGGCTGTACGGGCCAGAGGGCTGAACGCTGTCGGGTCCTGAGGCTGTAAATGAAACAAAAAAAATGTTAAAGGGCGGGTCCATCTGCATTCTTCTGCATTCATTTTTTCAAATGGAAACACACACTCAGCCGTGAGCAAAAAGCAGTGACGTACCGTAGGTTACCAAAAATAAACTAATCAATAAGGTTATGAATAATGTGAACGCTAGCTGAGTCAGTGTTTGGAAATAACTGAAAGGGTTAGTTTGGATTTTTTGATGTGGGGTTGTATGTATACTCCCACAATCTGCGAGGTAAAATTACTGTTTTCGTGAATGGAGTCTGGTGGCTTTGAACAGAGCGATATAACGGTTTCAGTTCCCCGTCAGAGAGGGCTGTCTGACGGCGAGGTAAAGAGGCTGTGGACGGGAGAAGCAGAAAAACGTATTTTAGCCACCTAAAAGACAACAACAACGGTTTAAGTGTACGCTATATTTAGAATATTATTTAGAATACAGCCCTTTCCAACGGGGAACTGAAGCCGTTATATTGCTCGCTTCAAAGCCACAAGACTCCATTCAGAAAAACAGTAATTTGACTTCGCAGAACCATGAGTTGCTTGTCTACCGCTGCATCGATTGTTAGTTTGTTTGTGTTATTGTGTGACTTTCAGATCCGAACTAACGCAGCGTCCACACAGCGGTACTGTGCTTAGCTTCCAAGCCAGTACTTATGTCTGCTTTTCCAAACTGGGAGGATGCTGACTGCCATCTAAGCTACTGTATGTAGCTTTAATACGCTGACTATATGGATGCATATATATTGTACATGTAGCAGCGTCATCATGCAGAAACCTACGTCAGGTCCCTTGGGAAAAAGTTTTCAGAAGTGCTTGGGAAAATAAAATTTTTACGCTAAAACATACATACTTTGACCAAAATTTTTATGTTTGGATTTGAATACATAAGGAACACCAATGGGAAACTACAGAATGTTATAAAAACCTAAAAAAAACAAAATAATGGACCCGCCCTTTAAAGAAAAAAATTCTAAAAAAGGACGGACTAGCTCTTTTTCACCCCTTTTGCTTTGTGGTGACGTTGGAGCAGTGATGTTAAGATCTTCTTACCTTCATGTCGATGGCGTTGTGGTTGCGTGTGAAGGGATAGAATGCTCCCAGCTGCGTCCAGCGGACACAGAGCTCCTCCTCGGGCTCCTCACTGAAGCCACAGATGTCTGCTCCCACCAACGGGATGCCCAGAAGGTTAAAGGTCAAGATACCTGAAGGAGACAAAAAAGAGGTGAGGCACAGAAAGGAGAAACTTGAGAAAAATCAACACTAAGAGATGCTAAAATGACGGAGAAACATTGTCCAAATATTCAATGGACATTTCATTTTATACACAATTCTAGGAAATCTAAATATAATACATTGTTTGGGTGTTACTCTTCCTCCTAATTGTACTGTAGTTGACAGAGTAAGTAGAGAGTAGTGTGTGCAATAAAACATGTGAAACCATGATGCAGATCTTTAGAATCACACAACCTTCAAATTATCAGTTACACAACAACATAAATGTGTCATAAAATACTTTAAATATATTCCAAATTGCTGACTATGGCAGTGATATGGCTATCACTTAAAGCTGATTTCATTTATTTTGGTCACTTTTACTAACATGTTAGCAAACAGCTGTTTGTTTACACACCCACAGAGACACGGAGCGACATTTGCGTTCATTTGGAGGCGTGTTTTTGTCTCCCCAACTTCTCAGAAAAATAACTCGGTCGTTAGATTTAGCTCCTTAGCAAGCCTCGGCTTTCCTCACCAGTTAGTTTATTCGATTATTTAGATTTATTTAGCTGTAAAATGTGTAATACATATGTGTCTAACCTGCTATAGAAGAGTACAGGTCTTTCCACTGGCTCCTGTTGTCTCCAAGCCAGTGACCAGAGTACATCCCCTGACTGGGGAAGGTGGAGCGAGAGATTACAAAAGGTCTCTTGGATACGATCCTCTTCAGAGCGCTGGACAAGAGGACACAAAACAAGAAAAGACAGCAGACAGGCAGAAGATTTAAGGAAAGTACACAAAATGTGTTCAGCACTTTATCTTTTGTTGTGTGTGTCTGTGTGTGTGTTTGTGTGTTATAGGTATTAACCTTGCAGACGCCTTTGCCTCCATGAGTCCATAGAGACTGTGCATGTTATAGTGTATGGACTGCTTCTGCTTTGCAGTAGCACACAAAGTTTTAGCTCTAAGCAAACCTCCTAGTACTCCTAAAAAGGAAAAAGACACAATTTTACATTTTTCACAATTATATGTACTTTGTAATTGTGTATATATTATGTTTGTTGTAAGATTTGTGCTTCAGATCCCACCAGGTGTGTATGGAGGATTTTCAAGACTGTTTGATGGACAGCCGTTGGTCGAGCCATCCAGGAAATTTGACGGCTCATTCATGTCCTAAAATAAGATAATAATAATTTCATTTATTTATTTGATGAGATGAGACAAAGGTCAGGGAGAAGATATCATGAATTGCAGAGAGTCAGTTCTTCAATTGTTTCCCATTTCCATACTCACAATCCATAATCCATCAAAATGCACCTTCTCGTGGAATCTCTGGAGGTTCTCGTACCACCACTCGTGTGTCACATCATCAGAGAAATCAGGATATGCTGTCAGACCCGGCCACACCTGGAGGAAGAGATGGAGAGTCTTATTTCTAATACACCCCTAACATTTCAGAAGGTAATTGGGATATCGTTTGTTTCTCACCTTCCCAATGAGTGTTTTTCCTTCAGCGTCTTTAATAAAAACGTCCCTCCTCAGCCCTTCATCGTACGGCCAGTATGAGCCCTCAGACTGCGAGCTGCTGATGCCTGGATCCTGCAGGTTGACACACATCTGTCATACAAATACGCAAAATCAGACACACATATGAAGGCGAACAAAAAACTCCTGTGTACCAGGATCATGACATAGCGCTGGTCATGATCGTGCAGGTCCTTGACCAGATCGGGCAGCGTGCCAAACTTTGTTGAGTCAAAAGTGAAGTCCAGAAATTGGTCCATGTAGTCGATGTCGTTCCACTGGACGTCCTGTGAACACATCAAACACACAAATCATTTTCACAAAAGAATGGAAAAAATACTGACACACAAACAAACAAACAGTCTGCTGGGTCAACTTTACCTGAGGTATCCCATAATTCCTCAAGCTCTTGACAACTTCCCAGGTAGAATTGCTGGTGTAGTAACCCCAGCGACAGAGATGGTAGCCTAAAGCCCAGTAGATGGGCATCGCTGGGTAGCCTGTGAAAACGTGGAGGGATGAAGAGAGAGAGGAGTGAGGACATTGTCATTTACAAATGCAGGACTTCAGGGAAACACAAAACAACAGACTCTGTGGTTAACATAATTACACTAGGGCTGTCAAATTAACACGATAACGCGTTGACGCAAATTTGTTTTAATGCCACTAATTTCTTTAACGCATCAACGCAACTTGCGATTTTTAGGTTGTAGTGGGAAGGAATAACTTCAGCTTATAATTTTCACATAAAAGCACAAATAAAAACAAAACAGCAAAAAGTTGAAAACAACATAAGAAATTTCCTATAAAAGAGAAACAGACTTAAAACAAACAGCAAATTGCAGCAACTAATGAATTAGCAGTGTTGTTCAGTAACAGGACATTTATATTCAATATGCTAGTCATGCAGCTACTGTACACAACAACATTCCCACATCCCAGCAGACTCCTACTGACCTATGACTTCCACATACTGTTCAATCACTGAAGCAGGATCAGGACCAAGGAAAACGTAGAAGTCAAGGATTCCTCCAATAGTTCGCCAGGTGAGGGCCGGGGCGGGCTGGAGGATCACATCTGGACAAACAGTAAAGCTGATGATGAAACATTTGTTATTTATAAGAAACTCCTTCAGAATAAGTTACAATTAAGGACAAGTGCAAGATAAATGCATGTCTATGGAGGAAGAGGGCAAATAAATAAATAGAGTACATGGGATATAATGAGTAACTAAGAATAAAATGTACAGTTATATAAATATCTTGAAATAAATAGCTGATTATCCCTGCTCATGAACAACATTTATGGAAATAGAACATCTGCGTTATAACATTAAAAGCTGAGATAAAACATTTCTTTTGATGATGTCGAAGGGAAACCAATGAAATTAAACTTTGATTAAGTTTGCAAACCAATTCAACTTTTCAGTTAGCAACGCTCAGTAATTTTGTTAGGAAATATAACAGGACCTTTAAATGACCTCTTTACATACTGTAACACTGGAGAGTTGATATTTACTGACACTGCAGTCACACGTCTGTGACACTGACTGCACAAACTGCCAACTCGGGACTTCTGCTTTTATAAAATTGCTTAATGTTGTCGTATGAACTGTTGTGACACTGTCAGATGACGTGTATTACTGCACGTAGTGAAGCCTGAATTGGTGTCTAACAGACTGACCCATTGCATTGCTGTTCAGCAGGAAGAAGCCGTGTGCGTTCCCTCCGTCCTCCATTGCCAGGTAAAATGGATGAGCTCCATATAGGTTTGTCTGTTCCTACATTGTAGAGAGGGACACAATTCATTAGATCTTATTTGTACAAAGGAACTGAACTTGAACTGCACATTCAAACAAGCCACAATCCTCAGAAGTGAAGTCCTGAATGTTATTTATGGAGGCCTTTTTCACAGCAGACATTTTGATATATCGTAGTATGAAAAGCAAAGGTGTAAATAATAGAATTAACAATGGCTGTGCAATTAATCACATTTCAATTAAGATTTTGGCTTCCAACGATAATGAAAAAAAGATAATCGACATAAAACGACTATTGTGCTGCATTCTGTTTCGCAATGACGCTCTAGTTTTGTCTTGTGTAATAAATCCAAGGCACCTCTTTTCTTTACAGCGGTGCACTTTCGCCCCACTCAGCGAGTCAGGGACGGCCACTCGGTATGGGAGGATCCGTGGGAACTCTCCCTGGCGCTGGCTGGCCCTCACTGAGCGTTTTTCCTCCGTGGTGATGCACTGCGACCAGCTCTAGATCGGCTTGCCCAGGGTGAAGGTGGCGCTTTACAGCACCCCTCTCCCGGGCCTCACCGCTTAGTGCTCACAGTGCCCTCTGCGATGTCAGCAAACCCACCCGACCCGTCTTGAATGTAGGATACAAAATTTACTTTCTAAATGTATGATGATTACAAAGTCAATGTGTAATTATGTTAAATAATCGTGATCTCAATACTGACCAAAATAATCGTGATTATGATTTTTGCCATAATCGATCAGCCCTAATGATGACTTGGTTCCATTAAGTGTCTCAAAAGCTATTTAAGTGAGCAAGCATGCACAACACCAGGGCCTGTTAAAGGGACAGTATGTGGGATTTGGTGACATATAGCGGTGTCGTTGCAGATTGCAACCAACTGAGTAACCCTCCGCTCACTCCTCCCTTTCCAAGACTGTGGTAACACCGTTCGCCTCGCTCAGAGGTCATCCTTACCATAATAACACTACTTTAGGAGCAACGGAAGTCAGACGGCGGCTTGCTGTACCACGGTTTTGTACTCTGCGGCTCACGTTACCGCAGTTTCACAAGCCTGTCGGAGAACTACGGTGGCTTTCAGGTAAAAACGTGAAATACTTTCTCTAGAACCAGTGTTTGGTTGTCCGTTCTGGGCTACTGTAGAAACATGGCGGATCAACATGGCGAACTCCGTGAAGAGAACCCGCTCCCTATGTAATGTAGATATGAAGGGCTCATTCTAAGGTATTGAAAACACAAAGATTCGTAGTTTCAGGTGATTATACACTTATGAAAACATACTTATAAATATTATATTACATTTCTGTCAATAGATCCCTGAAATGTTACACACTGTTCCTTTAAGTGCACTCATGCTTTCCATTCAATGGCATGTCAAAATGTTTGGTGTGAAAAAGGTCTATTGTGCATGCTGACTTGCCATCGTTAATGTTATTAGCAACACCTGAGCTTCTCCTACTAAAGGTCAAATATCTGCAGTGAAAAAGGCCATCATTTGAATGTTAATATCTGTGTCTGTGGCTAAAATGTAACTATAAACAGAACAATGACAACAACAGGGGTTCCCATACCGTAGGAGGCACATCTCTGGCCCACATGGTGAGCGTGTTCCAGTGGACGTCATGCAGGAAGGTGGAGCGGTGCTCGCCCAGGCCGTAAATGAACTGACTCTGCAGGGAGGTGGATAACTGGAGAAACTGATCCGCATAGAAGAGAGGAGCCACTGTGGTGTTCAGACTAACAGGAAACCGATGAAAGGAGACAGTATTATATTGATAATTATTATCAGTTTCTAGTACAAACAACACATGTGTGATTGTGACCGTCACCCTTTCTTTACCCGACCTAAAGTAGCCCATTCAAGTGAGACTCACAGCACAGTTCCTGTAGACCTCCTCTTCACGATGAGACCAAACGGCTCCTTTGAAAGCTTTACAATGTAATCTGGACTTTCTGCCTTCTTGGTGGCAGCGGGAACAGAGATCGGAACCTCGAAACGTGAATCAGAGGGGTCGGTAATCTAGATTGACAGACATGAGAAAAACAAACAGCTTGTAATTAAATTATCAGACCAGATAATTTACAGCGGTATCTAATAAAACTCTATCAACTGACCTGTAACACTTTATGACAGCTTTACACCCCCAGCTGGTTTAATCGAAGGGTTGGCACAGATCTTACTGGCCTATAAATGTGTTGTTTACTCACGTGAATAAAGAGTTGATGAGATTTCTCTTAACCTTTTTTTTCATATAAACTCCAGTGAATTAAACAAACACAAATGTGTGTTAGCTTGCACTTTTATTATTATTATTATTCCTACAGTGTATGGAGTTTAATGACCTTAGTAAACTCTATACTTAACTCTGCCCAACTTCAACCTCAAATGTCTTATCTGTTTACCAGAGATGTGCTCATAAGTTTCTTGGAAATAAGTCATTCAGCATGAAAAAATTACTAATCGACTAAAGAAATCTTAGTTGATTGAGACCAAAACGACCAATTAGTTGACTAATTGACTGAGAGGGGGCAGCCCTACATTTTACACTGCCATTAAAGGCAAACAGCTGCAGGGACAGCTGTTCTTCTCAATGACATCAGAGCCTTTTAGCATTAAAAAAATTGGCTAAAATACTTAATACTCCTCTCTAATATGGCTTTGATGAGAATTGTTTTTTTGATCAGTATGATTGCATGTACCTCAAATATATAATTTATGATGCAACAAGTCCTCCACACACAGAAACACAAACAGAATCTGCATGCTGTGTGACTTATTAAATATGACTGAATACTCATGTGAGTAGCTCCCTCACTCACCCTGACACGTAGCCGTGTGTCTGTCTCATGACGTATCTCCACCTCCAGAGTGAGGATATCTGCTGGGTAGTAGGTCTTCACCTCCCTTACGAGCGTACCCTTCTGTCCCAGCGATGTGTCGTTTATTGACACAAGCGAGTAGGAAGGAAAATCCTGAGGATAGAAACACCAGGGGATACCATTTCTCCTTGACGGGCGGGTGGCAGAGGAGGAGGGAGAGGACGCAGGGATAAAACAACAGTTCCTCGCCTCGCACAGCTCTCGGGTCACAACCACCCCTCTTTCAGGGTAGCAGTCAAACCTCCACGCCTCCGGGATTAAACTGCAAACCTCGCGGCGGGATGCAGCTGCAGTGTCATTTACTCCTGTCTGTAATTGAGAGTCTGGTGTTTTTGCGGGGGCCGGTGACGGGGGTCTGTGTGGCTGCTGGTTGGTTGGACGGTGCAGCCAGAACATGGTGCCCAGTAGCCAGCCGCCACAGAGGAGCAGCAGCAGGCAGCCGGTCACCAGGAGGCCGGTGGTGACGGAGCATGGCGGCCTCCGTGGAAGCAAGGAGGCTTCCTCTGGCTCCGGCACCTTAAAAACACAACAAGGAAATCAAATAAGAAAAACACTCAGAAAAGCAACCAAGGGGAACCAGACTAGTTCCTTTAGACTGTAAAAAACTGCTGATCTTTTCAAGTCAAAAAAGCTCAAATTAGAGATTTCATTTAACCAGGAAAGCCTCATTAAGATTAAAAATCTCTTCTTCAAGAGTGTCCAAGACAGGCAGCAATTACATTGTGTTTAGAGCGGCAATGATTAATCGATTAGTTGTCAACTATTAAACTAATCACCAACTATTTTGATAATCGATTAACGGGTTTGAGTCATTTTATAAGAAAGAAAGGTCAACATTTTCTGATTCCAGCTTCTTAAATGTGAATATTTTCTGGTTTCTTTACTCCTCTATGACAGTGAACTGAATATCTTTGAGTTGTGGACAAAACAAGACATTTGAGAACGCCATCTTGGGCTTTGGGAAACACTGATCAACATTTTTCACTATTTTCTGACATTTTATAGACCAAACAACTAATCAATTAATCAAAAACGAAATTAATCAACAATGAAAATAATCGTTAGTTGCAGCCCTAAGTGTGTTACAGACTAAAAACATAGAAAACAGGTAACACAAACAAATCCTAGAACAATCTAAAGTAGCACCTTGAAGACCACCTAAGAGCTGTCATATAACCATAATAGAAGCAGATAGCGTGACAGTTAAGCATAACCATTGGGCATTTTGCGATAAAAGCAACACATATGGCTCGGATGTAGGTTTATATGTTAGGAAAAGATATAGATATCGGGGCACAACAAATTTGGCCCCTGAGGGCCAGGGCAGTCATTTTTTTAAATGGCTGCCAAAAAGGCGCTAAATATTCGTAAATGTTGCAGAAAACTGATTTTACGACTCTCGATGATTTCCAAGATGTCTTCAAGCTGATTGGATCAGATATCAGAAGATCACAGACATGGTTTTTGCCCTCTTTATTTTTTATAGGTGCTTTTAAAAAGCTTTTAACCTGAGAAAAACTTGAAAACCAAATAAATCTCTTTTCATTAGCAGTAAAATTGACAGAAATATCAATTTACGTTTCTGGGTCGCCAGTCACCTCCAATCACAGTTAAAGCGACACTGAACTTTGGTAGAACTTTGTGTTGTATCGCCAACTAGCCGTGATATACTGTATGGCCAACTAAAAGAGAAAATCATCATCAATTGTCCCTAAGACTAGGGCTGCAGCTGACAGTTTTCATTATCACTTATCCATCCATCCATCTTCAACCGCTTATCCGGGATCGGGTCGCGGGGGCAACAGCTCCAGCAGGGGACCCCAAACTTCCCTTTCCCGGGCCACATTAACCAGCTCTGACTGGGGGATCCCGAGGCGTTCCCAGGCCAGAGTAGAGATATAATCTCTCCACCTAGTCCTGGGTCTTCCCCGTGGTCTCCTCCCAGCTGGTCGTGCCTGGAACACCTCCCAAGGGAGGCGCCCAGGAGGCATCCGTGCTAGATGCCCGAACCACCTCAACTGGCTCCTTTCGACGCAAAGGAGCAAGGACTCTACTCCGAGTCCCTCACGGATGACTGAGCTTCTTACCCTATCTCTAAGGGAGACGCCAGCCACCCTCCTGAGGAAACCCATTTCGGCCGCTTGCACCCATTATCACTTAATCAATTATTATTTTCTTGATGAAACTATTAATTGTTTGGCCTTTAAATTGTTGTTTAAATTGAGAAGAAAAAAATTCACAATCTCTTTTAATCCAGGGTGACATCTTCTATTGTCCAACCAACAGTCCAAAACCAACAAACATTTAGTTTTCTATCACATAAGAGAAAGAAAAGCAACAAATCGTCACAATTGAGAAGCTGGAACCAGAAAATGATTGTTCGTTTCAGCTCTTAAGAGGATCAAACTAATACTATCAAACAATAAATAATGAGACTAACACTCTTAAATATCCCAAAACATTGGCAGCCCAAAGAAAGAGCATTACGTTTCTGCAGCAGTGATTTAAATTCACAGAAAGAGACCAACAATTTGCACTTTTAAAACTGCAGGAGGTTCGAGGCAGAGGAAGCAGTAAACATAAGGAACTCACTGGGACTTCTTCATGGACAGGACGAGGCTCTTCTGACAAAACTGCATTGGAGAACTGGACATCTTCAGGGTTCAGCCGCTTGTACGACACCATCCTGATAGCGTGTGTTTATGAAAGTGAGTGACTGAAAACATGAGAGACAGAAAGAGAGACAGCAGAGGAAAGTTCAGTTAGACGGATAATCTCATTTCCTGCTGTCCGGAGCTGGTGGGAGTGTGCATCAGAACCAGTGAAGTGAAAATGACAATTTATTAGATTTGACAGCTGAGTTTGATGGTTTCACTTCAACACTAAAAGAGGAATGATGTAACAGAGAACAGAAGAGGTGCATAAGACAAAAAGTATAAGGAACTATAATGCAGTGGCGGAACGAAACTACGTATATTTACTCAAGTACTATTTCAAAGTTTGTGCACTTTACTCGAGTATTTCCATTTTTTGCTACCTTATACTCCTACTGCATTTATTTGACCGCTTTAGTTACTTTGCAGATACATATTAATAATACAACATATTATCAACAAATTAATTATGATGTATTGTGGATTAAGATAAAACTTTATTGATCTCTTGGTGGAATTTTTGCACTAGACACTTTAAGGGAAGTTGCAATAGCACAAGGCTCTTCTCAGAACTTTAGCATTTTAGGATTTTATTGGTCTGAATGATTGTATAAATGTAGGTGGTTGTCTTCTATGTTTTTTATATGTGTGTGCTTTTGTCTGTTTTTAATGAGCACTGCACCGAAACAAATTCCAATCAACTGTGGGTTGACATGACAATAAAAGTATTGATTGATTGATTGATTGATTGATTGATTGATTCACAAGTTACCCGGCAGTACATATAGTAAAAAAGATAAACCCCACTTTTACCACCTGCAATTATAATCCAATAATATAATATACGTTACTCTGAAATGGGCCATTTCTGCAGAATGAGTACTTTTTGTCCTTTAAGTACAGTACATTTGAATGCTAATACTTCTGTACTTTCTAAACTTTGGTATTACTGCTTTGAATACTTCTTCCATCACTGCTATAATGGAAATTTAAATTGGGGATTAAAGTAGAGCATTTCTTTAGGATCATTTGAGTCAACACACAGAACACTTAAGGACACATTAAGCTGAAAAGAAAGCTACCATACTGTAGATAGATAGATAGATAGATAGATAGATAGATAGATAGATAGATAGATAGATAGTAACTTTATTAATCCCGAGGGAAATTCAAGTTTCAAGCATCACAGTTCCATAGTGCAAAAACATGTTAGTAAAGGATATGCAATTACAACGTCATTAATCAATATATAAGTATGTTTCATAATATAATATTTAATAATGGATAATATTAGAGTCGTGCTGCATCTTTAAAAGCATGTTTACCTTCATTTGGAGGTTACACGTGAGTAACGTTATATATATATATATATATTAATTATTGCAGCTATACTTTTAAATAACATTCTCGTGACGTCACACGTTATGACGATATGACGTGTTGCACGTTTTGTCCAAACAACATTAGCTTTGTTGAAGCTAGCTAACTTGAGCTAACATTAGCTCTGCATAGGAAACAACACGTGAATGTCAAAGTTCACCAGGAAGACATTTGGCCACTTAATAAAAAACGCAGTTTTTGGCTGATAATACATTATATTTAGGATAATAACTTTAACTAGTCGTAACGGTTACTGTTGCTGTAGCAACGGTTTATTAGCTTTACCGTTAGCTAACTTTAACAGTAACTTTAGCTAATGTGAGCTAACGTGAGCTAACTAAGGGGCATTAACGTCAGCACCGCTTACCTAGAGACCCGTAGAGTCTTACAGACACAATAAATACAGCCTACAGTGCAGGTTTTCCTTTAAATACATGTGTATTTAGCTCAATAATCCGTAGCGTTGATAACCTGAACCACCGTCTCCATGCTGTGCGTCTGTTTATCTTCATGGCACATTCATGGACACTTCGGAATTTCGAGAACATTTTTTTTGAAAGCCCTCTAAACAACCTCTTGTGTTAATGTCAGATTCTCAATCTGTAAAATTAAAGTCCAAATATCATGTAATGTGCTTATGTCAACAACGTATTGCTATATAAAGATGACTAATTAATGAATGGTTTGGGGTTTTTTCAAAGGTGAAAGGGTCAGGTACGTGTCCTGACTACGGTGCTGCCTTCAGGAGCAGCTCGGGTTTTGTACAATCTGTAAATTGTGTCTATTGTAGCTATATGAGTGAATAGAATAGAGACTTTATTGTCATTGCCATGGAAAATAACGAAAAACTGTTTAGCAGCCCTTGGCAGTAAAAGCAAACATTAATAGCAAACATAAAAACATTCAAATCAAAATATAGACAAATAAATGGATCATAAAGTGCAGGTGCCATGATTATGGTTCAGCAGCTAGTGTCCTCAGCCTTTGGGGGGGGGGTTCTACACACTTGACTGCCTGTGGGTAAAAGCTATTCCGTAGTCTGTTTGTGTGTGTTTTAATTGTCCTGTATCTCCTTCTGGAGGGAAGGGGAGTAAACAGTCCATGTCCAGGATGGGTGGGGCCTTTAGAAATACAGCTGGCTTTCTTGCGGAGCCGGCCAGCGTATAGGTCACTGAGGTGGGGTAATGTGGTCCCAATCACTTTTTTCTTCCATCCTCACCACCTGCTGCAGGTCCCTCTTGTCCTCTAATGTGCAGCTAGCAAACCACACAGTGCAGCAGTAGGTCAGGAGGCTCTCAATGGTTGCCCGATAGAAATTAATCAGCAGGTGTTGAGGAAGGTGAGCCTTTGGGATTTCAAAATAAAGTTGTTCTGAATGACATCAGAGTGAGGTTACTATTTGTAAATGTGCTTTAAATGGTAACAGTTCTTTACATACATACATGACATGTGGTATAAAATAGTATATCAAATATAAATAAGTCACTTCATTTTATTTTCTGGGAATATTTAGTAGTCAAATGTCTCAGTGGTTCAAGAAATTAGATTGAAAATATTGGTTTAGTGTCTCAATTAGACTAACCAAATATACTGTACATTCCTGGCATATGTCGTTTCATGTACAATGTTATATGACATAATTGTTCTAGATCCATATACTAGATTAAAAGGTTCTTTGAAATGTGTATCTCCAACGTTGTGCTATGTCTTTAGGCAAAATAACATCTACCTTGTAGTCGTTCCCACAACATGTTTTGGTTCTCCTTTTCCACTCATGTTCGAGCAGGTTTGGGTAGTCATAGTGGAAGTGCGATGGGGGTCAAAAATATGCAGGGTTTCATGCAGACCCCCAAAAAGTGAATTAATTTAAACACTTGTTCCAAAACATTTGTCATGCATCGTATAATTCAGGCAGAACTGGTTTGAACTGAGAATATTTGGTAACACTTTATAATAATCATCATTTATAAATGGTAAATTGATAGTTAATTCAAATTTAGTTTAATAAGAAACCATGAAAATTATAATTAAAAATGTTTACTAATTATTAGTAATGCTATAATTTATGTTATTTTAACAGTTTATCGTTGCACACATTATAACATTTTACATACTATATTATATATATTTCTTAAAGGTTTACATCATTCATCACTGGTAATCGTTAACAAATACTTAATAAAGTATGTAAAATGTTATGTGTACAACAATAAACTGTTAATAAATAATTTACTAATGTAATCAGAATGTAATTATTGTCTCCTATCAGCTATGATACAATATATCATTTATAAACTAATTATTTCATATTACACAAACTAATGATAAATTAACAAAAATTATAGCATTACAAATAATTAGTAAACATTATTAATTATCATTTCACTAACAGTAAAATAACTATTAACTAGATTTAATTAACTACCACTTTACTATTTATAAACGATTATTATGAAGTGTTACAGAATATTTGTAACTTTTACACTTATCACTTTAGTTAGGAACCTACTGAAATATACAGTTTGGCTCAATATTAATGCTAATACCATCTTGATTTTTAATATAGTACAACTTTGTTTGGTCAGCGTCCACAGTCGATGTTTTGTGTAAAATACATTACTGTATATATTCATGACTTTTTGTACATATATTTGTACCTTTCATACAATAACTCCTGCAGTCAGAATTCCCCAAGGAAAACAGTGTTTAGTACTTTTACTTTTATTGTTCAGTATAACATGTCCCATACAATTAGACAGAGGCAGCACTGGGCACATTTTACCACCTACATGGCTTCAAATGCCTTTTGTATCACAGCCTGATAGGATGACTCCTTTATTCACAATAGTTACTTGGCCTTTAAGAGTTGTCTAAACCAGGTGAACCTGATTCATGATTTGGTTGTTGAATAACTTGAACAGAGATAAAGATTAATCACCACTAAGGCAAAATGGTTTAGGCAAAACAAAACTGGTGAATATCATGATCCCGTTGCTTCATTACTGGCTAATATATTTCTGATATTTCACCCAAAGAATGAATTTCAGTTTCACCTGATTCTCAGACTGCTCATTGGCCATCGATACAAAAAAACATAATTACTCTTCAATCCAATTTCCACATACACGATTAATTTGAATGACAAATACTGCATGGAGAAATGTGAAATCACAGACCTTAATTGACTCATTTGTACTACAATAAATACTCTAAATGTGAGTGTGATATTTTGATGCAACTAATGTAGGTAAGAGTGACAAAAGAGAGTAAATATAACCTCTAGAATTTATCATCTGAACAGATTTCACTAAAATTGTGTTTGTAGTAAATATTTGTTTGGTCGTTTTGTCTGAAACTATGTTGTTGGTTGTTGAACATCACCTGACACAAGTCTGTTTAATAATTTCAGGGAGTAAAATATTTTAGCTTTAATACTTTTTGTGAACCACGACATAAAGTTTTATGGTGCCTTCAAATGGGGTCGTGTTTACCGCATTCGCGAGAAGAGTCCACATGAACGCCCCCCTCATGTCGTATGCATGACCTCGTCAGTGGAAAGTTTCAGAAAGCTCCAAGTTCACACGTTGTGACGTGTTTGTCGATGTTGTCAGAAATGGCAGAGGACATGGAAGTTCATTTTTTGGTGCATAATAAGTTAATATATTATAATTTTAGTTGTATATTGTTTTTCTTCATAATTTTGTAATATGTCTGAGGAAAATGTTGATATTCTCAACAGCCTCATCTTTTTCTTCTGTTGTTATGCTTTTGCATTTCCTGCATTATGTTACCCACTTGCTTGCTAAATTTGCAAACCTCTGTGGCTTCTAGACGCCAACAGTAACGTTAATATTGCTGTTGCTTAGCAGCGGTGTTCTCACGACTTAACCACTTGAACGGCAAGCATATATAGCATATTCACGACTTCCCACGTTGTAAACACGAGCTCACGAGTTTCATTTGAAGGCACCATATATGACGGTCTACTCACAGAGGTAGTCCATAACTTTCCCCTCTTTCAGTCCATGTTTTACTGCCTAACATCTTGTATTGTTATACTACTACTGGTACATATCTCTATGGTTTATATAAATACATTATCAGTCATTTTTGTCTGCTATACACATATTAATTGGAGAGTCATCGTCACTCTGTGATAAATCATCGTTCCTCACAGTGAATGCAGACTCGTCCTCGGTGTGAATCTCCTCATGTTTCCGTTTGTGGAGCCTCAGGCTCTGTGAGCGGCTGAAGCCTCTCCCACAGACGTCGCAGCCGTACGGCCTCTCCCCCGTATGAAGCCTGAAATGGTTCTTGAGGCTTGAAGCTCGCGTAAAACTCTTTTCACACTCGGGACAGTCAAACTTCTCCCCAAAGTGGATTTTCTCATGTTCCCTCAAGCGGCCGGACTGGTTGAAGCTCCTGTCGCACACGGAGCAGTGGTAGGGCCTCTCTCCTGTGTGTGTGAGCCGGTGTCTGTTCATCGCCCCAGAGTGGGCGAAGCTCTTCCCGCAGTCCGGGCAGGAGAACGGTTTCTCTCCCGTGTGGACTTTCTGGTGACCTTTGAGTTGACCTTTCTGGGTGAACTGCTTCCCACACAGATTGCACTGGTAAGGTTTCTCTCCCGAGTGAATTCGCATGTGAATCTGAAGAGCAGACATCTTGTGACAGTCTCTTCCACAGAGCCCGCAGCAGTACGAGCTCTTTGTCAGACTGTCGTTACACTGTTCCTGCCCCGGTGATGCTGGAGAACTGTCTTTATCACTGTCTTTATCACTGTCTTTATCACTGTCTTTATCACTGTCTTTATCACTGTCAGAGACGTGGTCAGGATCCTCTCCAGGCACTGTGGAAACACAAATGATAAGATTAAACCATTTAGTAACACTAAAGACAAAAAACAACAACTCATATTAACCTTTTTGCTTGTTGAAGGAATACATCACCCACAAAATCACCATTTGTATATCAATTACTCACCCCGTTTTACCTTGAATTCACGAAGAGAACTTTGTCTTTCTCATATGCCTCCACGGTGAACGAAGAATAAAAGAAACGGAGAAAATCTTGATGAATTGAAGTAAATAGGGGCCGCGTTTAACAACAGCAAAACTAAATCAAAACATCCGTTTGCAAGTTTAAGACACTTCAGCATTAGCTTCCCTTCTCAGAACTGGAGGTTGTCCACTGTGTTATACGTGGCCTCCATTTACTTCAACTGATCAAGACTTTTCTCTGTTTTTTGGTTCTTCGTTCACAGTGGAGGCATGCAAGAAAATCATCATCAAGAATTCTAACTCCTTAACACTGAGCATTTCTAAAACCAGAGTGGATAAATCGGAAAATGATGGTCTCAAATTTTATTGACAGGGGTTTAAGAAGACAACTTTCTGTTGCCTCTAACTTTGTAATGAAAATGTTCCTGTTCAGCGGTTTCAGTATGGACAGAAACCTTTAAAAATACTACCTGAAAACACTTGTGAGGACACACTGCATTTTCACACACAAACATTCTGGATTTTTTTTTCCAGAATTACCCAGATTACTGTAGATGTAAATTCAGTATATCAGGAGAAAAAGGGTAAACGCAGAGAAGGGTGGGCTGAAATCAGTGAGGAAAAACATGTTTTAATCCCGTCATTCAGTGGAACGAGGTCTCAGTTAATGACTGCAGTAAAGACAGTAACAGTAGTGAACATTATCTTTAATGTGTTGTTGCATTTGTACTCCTGTAAACTAATTTCCTTACTGTTAATACATTCATCTTCTTCCTCCTTTACTGTAATCCTGATTTCTGTGTTGCTTTCCTGATGCTGCTTTTCAGTTTCCTCCTGCATGGTGCAGTCCTCGCTACCAGACACCTGGTCAGGAGCTTCTTCTACTGGGGGAAAACACAAGTGAAACAACCCATAATTGTTCAAATTGGGGCTGTCAATCGATTCAAATTTTTAATCGCGATTAATTGCATGATTGTTCACAGTTAATTCCAACTGACACAAATTAATCACACTTTTTTTATTGAGATATATAGAGATTTGTCAAGTATTTAATACTCTTATCAACATGGTAGTGGACAAATATGCTGCTTTATGCAAATGTATGTAAATATCTATTATTGGAAATCAATTAACAACACAAAACAATGACAAATATTGTCCAGAAACCCTCACAGGTACTGCATTTAGCATAAAAAATATGCTCAAATCATAACATGGCAAACTGCAGTCCAACAGGCAACAACAAGTGTCAGTGCGTCAGTGTGCTGACTTGACAATGACTTGTCCTAAACTGCATGTGATTATCATAAAGTGGGCATGTCTGTAAAGGGGAGACTCGTGGGTACCCATAGAACCCATTTTCATTCACATATCTTGAGGTCAGAGGTCAAGGGACCCCTTTGAAAATGGCCATGGCAGTTTTTCCTCGCCAAAATTGATCCTAACTTTGGATCGTTATTTAACCTCCTTCCCGACAGGCTAGTATGACATGGTTAGTACCAATGGATTCCTTAGGTTTTTCTAGTTTCATAGAGTGCCAGTATCTCCAATCTAGCTTTAAAACCGCTACAACTGAAAAATTGTGTTAAAGAAATTAGTGGCATTAAAACAAATTTGCGTTAACGCGTTATTATTACATAAACTTTGCCCAAGTCAAAATCATTATCAAAAGCATTCACACTCCTTGTGTCACATAAGAAGGAAATGTGGAATCTCATGTTTACGTACCACACAAAGGTTCCTCTTCTTCCTCCTCTTTCACGATTACATTCATATGCGGACTGGAAACGACGTCCTCCGGTCGGTCTTCTGGTTCTCGCAGGTTGTTTTCACACTGAGCTGCTTTGTCACAGTCAAGACCCTCTGAGGAATGGAGTCCAACTGCACTGGGCAAACTCTGACTGTCGGACACCTACAAAAAACAGTTTAATAAGAACAAACGGAAACAACGGTGTTCTAAAGAACTACAGTATATGTATAAATGCAGAACAAAAAGTTTAACATCTCAATCAAACTAGAAAACACAGATTCTACTATGAAATTGCTGGGTATTGTCTCTACCTCAGAGCTGATGTTGTTGGTCAGGTCTCGCTGGGATGATTCACCAACTGCAGCTTGAACTGGATCTGAGATGACTTCTGTAACTGATCCGTTCTTGTTTTGTGTACACGACCTTTTGTGGTTTCTCAGAGTTCCTGCCAGTGAGAAGTGCCTGCCACAGTCCTTGCAGGTGTACGGCTTCTCTCCCGTGTGAATCCTGGTGTGCCTCCGAAGCTCTCCCGGAGCTACGAAAGACTTATCGCACTGTGTGCAGCTGTAGGGTTTTTCTCCCGTGTGAGTCCGCATGTGTGTCGTCAGAGTCCACTGCTGTGCAAACGTCTTACCGCAGTCGGAGCAGTGGTAAGGCGTGATGCCAGTGTGGAGACGCTCGTGTCTCACAAGTGTACCCGACAAGGCGAACCTTTTGTCACAGAAAGAGCACTGGTAGGGCCTCTCTCCGGTGTGAGTCCTCTGATGATCTCTCAGCTCGGCTGCTGAGTTACAGCTCTTATCGCAGTCCGAACACGGGAACTTCTTCCTCGTAAAGCCCGCAACAACCTCAGAGTGCATCGCCTCTAAGTGAGTTTTCAGATGCCAGTGGCGGGAAAAGCTCTTCAGACAGATGGAGCAGTGATACGGCCTCTCGCCGGTGTGCGTCCGCCGGTGCAGCCTGAGCTCACCCTGACTGGCAAACCTTTTCTCGCAGAAAGTGCATGGGAATGGCTTTTCCCCAGTATGGACCCTTTCGTGGATCATGAGCAGCCCCTTTTCTGGAAATCGTTTCTCACACATGGAGCAAGGGAAAGGCCTCTCTCCTGAGTGAGTGCGTAGGTGGCGCTGAAGTTTAGAGGCGTAAGGGAAGTCTTTACCACACACTGAGCAGCTGTGAAGAGACGGCGGTTTTTCATTTTCACTTTGATCAAATGTCTTGGAGGGAGTCTCTGCAGGTACGATGCCAGGGATAGCGCTCTCTCCTGTGGGAGCAGAGAGATGAGAAAGATTGTATTTAGGGAAACAAAAATGTTAAGTCATCCCTAAACACAACGAACAGTGATGCTGTTCAGAGTCACACGTGTAGTAGAGTCCTATATATACTGTAGGTAGCGCTCATCATACTGAGACTTAGGTGTCAATATTGGGAGAGAAAAAGTGGAATCAGTTTGTCATCACTATCATGTAGTAATATTATTTTCTGTATATTAATCTTGTGTTCTCTATGACATTGTGTAATTTTCACATTATTTAGGTGGAAGCTTCAAATAAGCCCAGTGGGTTTTCTGCCTCTTCCTGCACTGTATATTATTTGTTATTTCTGTTATGTTTGTGTATTCTTAAATTGTGCAAAAATAAATAAATATAACAAAAAATATAAATAAATAAAAAATAAATCATTGCATCTCTATTCTGTGTGCAAGCTGTCAGACATGGTGCATTCAGGTACCTTCATGCATTCACATCATAATCTAGCACAGACCTCTCAATCTTTGCTGGGAATGCATAAAGATGACACTGGATGTTTATGCTGACTTTGAATAATCATTATATTTATTCCACGGCTTTGTTGAATACTCGATTCTGATTGGTAAATCATGGCGTTCTACGGTGCGTTAGTTCTTTATAGCAGACTGTTGCAGTTCTGATGTCGAACTCTGGAGGACCAGTTTTGTGTCAAATTACTGATTTCTTAAGTAAGTAGCCGTGTAATAAGCAGGATAATGAACAGCTAGCAGGTCATTGTTTTGAAATAAACCCCTTGAGGGCGACGCAAGACCCCGATGCGAAATCGCCCTGTCGGCGTTTATTTCACAACAATGACCGGCTCGCTGTACATTATCCCTTACAAGATAAATACTGCACTATAGACAAAGCTCAGAGTATCTATCTTGTTTGCTTTTAAACTTAATATTTAAGTTAATTTATCATTTAGAATGGCTCTTCTAACCATGCCTGTCAAACTTTTGACGAGTAGAACATCAAGTAACTGCAAATATTCTTTCATACATCACTAACATTAGACCTCCACAGCAGATACGTGTTGTGCTCCCTCTATCCCTCTGTAGGGCAGCAGCAAAATGTGTTTTAGACACCTAAAAGAAAGGCTCACCTAAAAGAATCAAGTGTATGCTATACTGTATATAGAATATTTTCCGACGGGGAACTGAACTGAAAGTGAGACGTATCTATACTGTTTTTGTTTATGGAGTCTGGTGGCTTTGAAGAGAGCATAGATAAGTTTAAATTTCAGTTCAGTTCCCCATCAGAAAGGCCGTCTGAAGGCAAGATGAAGCAGTGAAAATATTTTGAATATAGCGTACTTAAATGGACGGTTTTTTAGGTTTCTTTTAGGAGTCTAAAATAGGGTTTTGCTGCTGCCCTCGTCCACAGCAGTACATTGCTTTGCTCCAGTGACTTTACTCCTGTCTGTTTCTCCAAACTCCAGACCATCATCTACTGTAGTTAATACACGGACTATGGATAAGTACCTCATACAACCCCACTTCAAAACACCAGAACTATTCCTTCAAAGTGTGAATTCCCTAATTACTAATCCTATTCCATCCAGATGTTACAGGGCTTTAAAAGAAAAATGGGAATACTTTTATGATGTATGTCAATGCAATAAAAACCACCCACAATAAATATAACCTCACTTGAAATGTTCAGTTTTCAAACTACTACTTCAGTTGTTTATGTGTTGATTCATAATATATTGGCAACGTCATTTACATATACAGAGCACCACCACAGTCTGCAAAAGCTCAGTGTGAACTCAAAATATTAAGTTTCAAAAAGTTTGTATTCATTACACGGCAGTTAGATTGGATTACATTGAGATGTATGGGGGGGGGGGGGGCTCTATTTTTCCTTTCACTCAGTGTACAGTATACTTTGCTGTCACAATTTATCTTCTCACCGAGATCTGAGAAGTCCACTTCTTCTCCATCAGAGTTGATCAGGCATCCAATTTCTTGCTGAGCTTCCTCAGCGAGGATCACAGCTGGTCCAAAGTCCTCTGGGTTTTCAGAGCCCATCTCTCAAACATACAACCTTGAAGAGGTGAAAAATCAAGAGTCAGAAAACAGACATTCAAATAACAATTTATAGCAAAGTACTGAAAACGCGTCGCCAAACAGCTGCGGCAAACATACTGCTGTTACTGACTCTTTGGACTATTAGTACATTATCGTGCTAACACTAGTCTGACATTGGATGTGCTTGAAATAATTATAATTAATTGCAAGACTTCAATATCAAGAGTCCTAATTACAATTCTGCAAAAGAGTGACCCAACAGTCAAAGTGATTTACTATGTTAAATAATGTTGTATATGTCAATCATAGTCCTGTTACAGATATGCTAAACATTATTTCAAACATTATAAGCATAAACGAAGCCTACCTTGACGGACAAATCTGACAGCCATAAAGATATATTCGTTACCATATCCCAGATATCATATTCAGGGTTCTTGTAATTAGGATTAAATAATTATTTCAAACATTTTTGTCCCAGTAGATAAGTCCAGGGCTCAATTTCTTTCCCAGTACACCCCTGATCATAATCCCAAGGATTCATTCAGTGGCTGAGGATGTCCTTTTTATATATTACATTCTGGGTAGATTTTCATCCTCCAGCACCAGATCTCTATAGGAGAAGTGTCCTTGTCACTTGTCCCCCTCTACAACTAGTGCCTCAACCCTGGAAGACATCCATCATCCTGCTCAAGGACACTTCAGCAGGGCGGATGCTGTGTGTTGTAACATCTGGCTGGGTATAACCAGAAGCTATTCAAGGTGCAACACTATTTGACTGTGTACTGTTACAGTGCGTACCATCAAAACAACTGATGTTACTGTGCTTTCAAGTGGTTTGATTGTCAGGGGGAAACCTCTTTTCTCTGTGCTGGGTAGCCCAGTTAGCTCTGTAGCATTAGCTTGAGGGACCAATTTGCTCCATCCCTTTAACTCCCACATTATTGTGATTTAAGTTAGACAGCAACCTAATTGACAAACCTGTTGGTATCTTATGGTGTCATAATTGAACCCATCAAGAGCCCCCTGCAGCCCAGACTCCAGTGTTTGACCTCTGGATGAGATGATGTCTCCTGGTGGTGGTGACCAGCGCTCTGGTCAACGACCACCTCTCTGTTATTAGCCAGCTAGCCACTGACAGCTAGTCCTCTAGCAAGGCTCGTATTAGCCACTAGCTAACGGGTTGCCTCCCCTTAAGCTAGAGCCGCAGGTCAACAACAGTCCGGACACATTCGCCATCGAGTCACACGTGAAACTAACACCTTGAATCAGCTGCAAACATCACCTCGACATGTGTAACACTCAGCTAACTGAGCTAGCTACCGTTCAACAACAGACAATAGACATGTTGACCAACCTCAGCATTGATTTGTCCCTCAGGTGAAGAAGCTCCACAGAAGAACTTTATTAAACCACCTGGCGATGTTTCTACTTCTTTCTCATTTTCATGTTCATTATAGTCAAACAAGGTGTCATATTAATGTTACCTAACTCCTGAGTTAAGTTAAATAAGCGTTTGAATCTGATGATAACCTTTTCTAGCTTTAGCTGCCAGCCACTAGTAGGAGGGTTCGGAACTTCCGGTTGGCTTTTGTCACCACAATAAAAGCTCCAGGCAAGGTTGCTTTCATCCGTGATGTTGCATTACTGACACCCTTCAGAGTTATGTTACTTCTACTAATGTATTTTCTTTCATTGTCTCTTATAGACTTTTATGGTGGGTTAATAAATCAATCCATTTTAAACTGCTATAGTAATCGGATTAATTAAAGGTCCCATATCGTGCTCATTTTCAGGTTCATACTTGTATTTTGTGTTTCTACTAGAACATGTTTACATGCTGTAATGTTCAAAAAAAACTTTATTTTCCTCATACTGTCTGTCTGAATATGCCTGTATTTACCCTTTGTCTGAAACGCTCTGTTTTAGTGCATTTCAATGGAATTGCGTTGCTAGGCAACTAGGTCCATGTTTACTTCCTGTCAGTTGATGTTATTTACATACACTGCAACAGGAAATATACTGGGACACATTTAGAATGTTTATGTTTAAAACCGTGTAAATATTGTATATTTGTGACATCACAAATGGACAGAAATCCTAACAGCTTGTTTCAAACGCACAATTTCTGAAAACGGGCTGTGTGTGTTTCTCTCTGTGTTTCTTTCTATTTATAAAGCACTTAAACCTGCTTTATAATATAAAAGACATGGAAATCTCACTTAATACAATATGGGACCTTTAAATCTGGCATGTAAATGATGTATTATGAAGGGATGAAAGAATAATTAAATCTCTCAGTTAATGATCATATTTCCTTATTCTGTCTTTAGTAAATTAATTTAATTAATGTAAATATGTCAATATTGTGCTAACAGTTTGTTTTTCTGACCCTAAGTGGCTGAAATCATTTGATAGAGTTTTTACAAACACATAAAATGAAACCAGTAAAAGTATCAGCAAAGTGTATTTATCAAAAGTACAAGTACTCATTATACATATGTCAGTTTCATATTATTATCCAGTGTCAGTGGTGGAAAGTAACTAAGTACATGTACTCAAGTACTGTACAATTTTGACATACTGGCAAATATTGTATTTTTTACTGCACTACATTGAGAATTTTGCTGATACTACTTCTGTACTTTTGCTAAAGCAACATTTTGAATTCAAAACTTTTACTTGTAATGGAGTATTTTAAACATTGTATTTCTACTTAAGTAAAGAATCTGAGTAATTAGTGTGCTTATATATTATTCCTTTGGTGGGGAAAAGGTAAACTGACAACATACACTTTTGGGTCATAACAGTAAAACAAGCAGGAAAGTTCCAAACTTTTTATTTTTTGAAAGCAGGTTTTCGAGGCATGTTGGACTGGTAAGACTAGAGGATGCCTCAGAATCCCTCTGGAGGAACTGGACGACATGGCTAAAGAATAACAATCATCTGGGCTGCTTACTGAGACTTAGAACCAGATAAGATATTGAGCAGTGATAGATGGATGATGACTAATGTTCAAAGACTAAATCATTGGTTCCCAAACAGAGGAGCATTATTATTCTTGTGACATTATTGATTATTTACCACTAACGGCTGTTGTTTTGGTCTACCCAAAGGTTTTGTTGGAGGTTTTGGCTTCTTGTCGTGAATCTTCTGATGCGCTCGATAACCTTGGGAGTAATAGAAGCACTTGCCACATTTCTCACAAGTATACGGTTTCTCCCCGGTGTGAACTCGCAGGTGAACTTTCAGAATAGATGCTTTTGAGTAACTTTTACCGCAGATTGAGCAGAGGTGAGGCCGCTCTCCGGTGTGAGTCTTGAGGTGCAAGTTGAGGTTGGAGGATTGTGAAAATGCCCTCCCGCACTGATCACAGTGGAAATTCTTTTCTCCAGTGTGTATCAATTGGTGTTGTTTAAGCGCAGCTGCTGTGACGCAACTCTTTCCGCACCCTGAACAGAGGAAAGGTGAATCTCCTGAGTGAATGCGCTTATGCATTTCAAAATACTGTTCGTGTTTGAATGTCTTGCCACAGTCAGGACAGGCGTAAGGCTTTTTGTGGCTCTCTCGGTGTTCCTCCAGCTGTTGTTTCTGAGGGAAGTCCATGCCACATTTTCCACACACATGAACCATTACAGGAGATTCTTTAGGCGGACTCTTCTCTTGAACTAATGTCCAATTTGGTAACTCGCCTGTGAGAAAAACAAAAACATTTATCATCATTTATT